>NC_061118.1:5306574-5328058 GCF_002878395.1 Capsicum annuum | reverse complement strand
AAAAAAGTATAAGAAACGAGTAAAAAATAAGTGGAAAAAATGAAAAAGAAAAAAAAGTAAATTAAAGGAAAAAAGAAAGAAAAAAATAGTAAAATAAAGGAAAAAAAAAAGAAAAAAAAAGAAAGAGAAATAAAAGATAGAAAAAAATAATAATAAAGGAGTGAGACTATGGATTATATTTAATTGATAAGAGATGTTATGAATTATATAGGCTAAATGGGATAATTAGAAGTATATATTTATCAACCCATGTAAATCTCAAGCGAATATGACTGATGAAATAAGAATGAGAAAGGGGAAAGCGAAAAAAAGAATACAAAGAAAAAAGAAATAAAAAAATAAAAAAAATATATGAAAAAATAAGAAAGAAAAAAAGAAATTATAAGGAATGAGTAAAAAATATGAAAAGGAAAAGAAGTAAATTAAAGGAAAAAAGAAAGAAAAAAAGAGAAAAGAAACTAGAAAAGAAAAAAAACTGAAACTTCAAGTATAGGTGGGTGATCTCTGTGTTTAAATGGGTACCCATATTTTACCATTTTGTTCATATTTGTATGAGCTTTTAAAATGAGTTGAAGTCCATATTTACCCATTTGAAATATGAGTGATCCAATTAATTAAATATGGGTTAAATGGACTCTTTTCACAAATATGGGTTGAAATTGCCACCCCTAGACTCAAGTATAAATAGCAGCTTTTAGGGTTTTCTAATTATCATTGACATATCTTGCAATATATGTTGTGCATAATTTTTCTCTCTCTCGAGTTCCAATACTCTCTAGAACATTATTGTTGAGAGAAGATTGACGTCAATATTTTGGGAGTTTTGTATTGAGATTCAGTTCAAGTTACACTTCTTGATTTTCATCATCGTTGTAAGTTAATCTGCCCAACTATGAATTCAACTTGTGTACTTGTTTATTGCATCATGAGTGGCTAAACTCCATTAACTTGAATTATGGGATCTAGGGTTAGGTCTTGATAAGGTGCTAAGTATTCAAGATTCAATAGGTGGTAGGATTTCTTGATAATTCTGAAGCTTTAATTAACGTCTATTGGTTGCAGACAGTAGACATGCCTGCTTTGATTTTCTTGAGAAAGAAATAAAATATAGTAGGAAGTGAATTATCAACAGGGGCTCAAAAACACTTCGTTTCACAATCCGCGCTGTAACAAGGTTGATTAACTTGAGGTAAAATCTGGGCAGTGAATAGAAATTCCCTAAGTCCAAGAGGATTAGGAAATTAAACGCTTAAGTAGGTCGGGAGATATTTGAGCATACCATCGATAAAGATAGCTTGTTATCCCACCCACCATGAGAATCTTGAATCACCTTTAGCATCTATCATGTACCGTAAGCCCTAGTGAATATAATTATAGTTTGTCCCACAGCACGCCCGGAACCAGGGGCCACCCCTAAAACCGTGGGTTATAGTACACCAACTTGGCCCGAAATGCCTCGTTAGCGCTGTTTCGCCCGTTTGTACACCCAAATGACCACAAAAAATTAAACGAACCACGCTGGGATGATCCCCAACCTCCCTGGCACACCCCAGTCGATTTTCATCCCACAGCATGCCCAAACCCCGGGCCCACCCCAAAAATCGTAGTCTATAGCACACTGATTTAGCCCAAAATGCCCCGCTCACACCATTTCGCTTGTTTGTCCACCCAAATGGCCACGAACAATTAAATGGATCACACTGGGACGATCACCAACCTCCTTGGCATGCCCCAGTCGATTTTTAGCCCACAGCACGCCCGAATCCCGAGCCCACCCCCAAAGTCGTGGGCTATAGCACATTGATTTGACCTAAAAATACTCAGTTCACACCATTTTTCCCATTTGTCCACACAAATTACTACGAAAAATTAAATAGAGCATACTAGGACAATCCCCAACCTCCCTGACACTCCCCGATCGATTTTCTACCAACAGAACGCCCGGACCCTGAGTCCACCCCTAAAACCGTGGGCTATAGCACACCGATTTAGCCCAAAAATGCCCCGTTCGCGCCGTTTATCCACCAAAATGGCCACAAAAAATTAAACGGACCATACTGGGACGATCCCCAACTGCCCTGGCATTCCCCGGTCAATTTTCGACCCATAGCACGCCCGAACCTCAGGCACACCCCTAAAACCGTGGGCTATAGCACACCTATTTGGCTCGAAAATGCCCCGTTCACATAATTTCACCTGTCTGTCCCCCCAAATGACCACAAAAAATTAAATGGATCACACTAGGATGATACCCAAACTCCTTAGCACGCCCCGATCGATTTTAGCCCAACATCACGTCCTCACCCCGAACCCACTCCCAAAACCGTGGGCTATAACATACTGATTTGGCTTGAAAACATCCCGTTTGCATCGTTTTGCCCGTTTGTACTCTAAAATAGTCATGAAAAATTAAACGAACTACACTGGGATGATCTCTAACATCCCTCGCATGCCCCAATCAATTTTTGGCCAATAACATGCCTGGACCCCAGTCCCACCCCCAAAACTGTGGGATATAGTACACTGATTTGGCCTAAAAATGCTCCGTTCGTGCCTTTTCGCCTTTGTATCCACCCAAATAGCCACAAGAGATTAAACGAACCACACTGGGATAATCCCCAAAACTCCCTGGAATGCCCCGATCAATTTTAGGCCCACAGCACGCTTGAACCCCGGGCCCACCCCAAAACCATAGGCTATAGTACACCAATGTAGCCCAAAAAGGCCTTATTTGCGCCATTTCGCCCGTTTGTCCACACAAATGGCCACAAAATATTAAAAGAAACACACTGGGATGATCCCCAACCTCCCTGACATGCCCCGATCAATTTTTAAACCACAGCATGCCCAGATCCCGTGCCCACCCACAAAATCATGGGCTATAGCACATCGATTTAGCCCAAAAATGCCTCATTCGCGCCGTTTTGCCCGTTTGGCTACCCAAATGGCCACGAACAATAAAATGGAAAACACTGGGATGATCGCAACTTCCTTGGCATGCCCTGATCAATATTTGGCCAACAACAAAATCGGATCCTAGGCCAACCCCCGAAACCGTGACATATAGCACACCAATTTATCCCGAAAATGCCCCGTTCGCGCTGTTTCGCCCATTTGTCCACCCAAATGGATATGAAAAATTTAACGGAGAACACTTGGACAATCCCCAACCTCCCTGGCATGTCTCCGATCAATTTTTGACCCAAAGAACACCCGAACCCTAGGCCCACCTTCAAAAACGTGGGCTATAGCACATCGATTTAGCCCGAAAACATGTCGTTCGCGTCGATTCACCCGTTCATCCCCCCAAATGGCCATGAAAAATTAAATGGACCACACTGGGATAATCCCCAACCACCATGACATGCCACGGTTTATTTTCGTCCCACAACACACCCAGAGCCCGGGCCCACCCCTGAAACCGTTGGCTATAACACACCGATTTAGCTCGAAAATACCCCATTCATGTTGTTTCGCCCATTTGTCCACCCAAATGGCCACAAAAAATTAAACGGAACATACTGGGATGATTTCCACTCTCCCTGGCATGCCCTAGTTAATTTTTGGCCCGCAACACACCTGGACCCTGGGCCCACCGCTGAAACTGAGGGCTATAGCACACCAATTTGGCCCAAAAACATCCTGTTCATGCCCTTTTGCCCATTTGTCCACCGAAATGGCCACAAAAAAATAAACGGACCACACTAGAATGATATCCAACCTCCCTGGCATGCCTCGATCTATTTTTGACCCACAGCACGCCCAGGCACCGGGTCCTACCCCTGAAATTATAGGCAATAGCACACCAATTTTGGTCAAAAATGCCCCGTTCACGTGTTTCACTCGTTTATCCACCCAAATAGACACGAAAAGTTAAACAGACAACACTGGAACGATCCCCAACCTCCCTAGCACATCCCAGTTGATTTTCGGCCCACAGCATGCCCGAAATCCAGGCCCACCCCCCAAAACCATGGGCTATAGCGCAACGATTTAGCCCGAAAATGCCCTGTTTGCTCTATTTCGCCCATTTATCCACCCAAATGGCCATCAAAAATAAAACGGACCATACTGGGACGATCTTCAACCACCCTGGCATACCCCAATCAATTTTCATCCCAAATCACGCCCGGACCCCAGGACCACCCCCAAAATAGTAGGCTATAGCACACCAATTTGGCCCAAAAAGCACCCGTACGCGTCGTTTTGCCCGTTTGTCCACCTACATAGCCATGAAAAATTAAACAGACCATACTGGGAGGAACCTCAGCCTACCTAGCACGCCCCGGCCAATTTTTGGCCTACAGCAGACCCGAACCTCGGACCCACCCCCAAAACCATGGGCTATAGCACATCAATTTGGCCCAAAAATGCCCTGTACGCCCTGTTTTGCCCGTTTGTCAACCCAAATGGACACAAAATATTAAACACACCATACTGGGATGATCCCCAACTTTCCTAATATTCACAAGTCAATTTTTGACCCATAGAATGCCTGGGACCTGGGCCCACCCTCGAAACCATGGGCTATTGCACACCAATTTCACATAAAAATGCCCTATTCGTGCCATTTCGCCCGTTTGTCAACCTAAATAGCTACGAAAAATTAAACGGACCATACAGGGATGATCCCCAAGCTCCCTGGCATGCCCTGGTCAATTTTTGGCCCATAGCACTATTGGACCCCAGGCCCACCCCCGAAGCCACGGGCTATAGCACACTAATTTGACCTGAAAATACACCATTCGTGCCGTTTCATTTGTTTGTCCCCCAAATGGCCACGAAAAATTAAATGGACAACACTGGATCTATCCCCATCCTCCCTGGCATACCCAAGTCAATTTTTGGCCCAAAACACGCTTGGAACTCGGGCCCACCCCTGAAACCATGGGCTATAGCATATCGATTTGTCCTAAAAATGCCCCTTCGCGTCGTTTTGCCTGTTTGTCCATCGAAATGTCTACAAAAAATTAAACGGACCACACTGGTATAATCCCCAACCGCCCTGGTATGCCCCAGCATACTCGTACCCCAGGCCCAACCCTAAAACTGTGGGTTATAGCACACAGATTTATCCCGAAAATGCCTTGTTCACGCCGTTTCGCCCATTTGTCCACCCAAATAGCCACGAATAATTAAACAGACCATATTTGAAATATCCCCCAACCTCCCTGGCATGCCCCGATCATTTTTTTCCCATAACATTCCCGGACCCCAGGACCTCCCCCAAAGCCGGGAGCTATAGCATGACTGTTTGGCCTGAAAAAGACTCGTTCGCATCGTTTCACCCGTTTGTCCACCCAAATGGCCAAGAAAAATTAAACCGAACATATTGGAACGATTGATTTTTGGCCCACCGCATGCCTAGACTCCGGGCCCACCCCTAAAATCATGGGCTGTAGCACAACTATTTGGCTCGAAAATGCCCTGTTCACGTCATTTCACCCGTTTGTCCCCCTAAATTGCCCCATTTGTGCCGTTTCGCCTATTTATCCACCAAAATGGCCACCAAAATTTAAACATACCACACTGGGATTATCCCCAACCTCCCTGGCACACCCCAGTCAATTTTCGGCAAACAGCACACCCAGACCGCGGGTCCACCCCTAAAACCGCGGGCTATAGCACACTGATTTGGCCTGATAATGCCCTGTTATCGCTGTTTCGCCTATTTGTCCACCCAAATCGTGATGGAAAATTAAACAGACCACACTAGGATGATCCCAAACCTCCCTGGCATGTCCCAGTTAATTTTTGGCAAACAGCACGCCCGGACCCCGGGCCCAACCCCAAAATCGTGCGAGATAGCACACTGATTTGTCCTAAAAATGGCTCATTCGCGCCGTCTCGCTCGTTTGTCCACACAAATGGCCACAAAAATTAAACAAACCGCACTGAGAAGATCCCTAACCTCCCTGGCATGATTCGGTCAATTCTCGATCCACAGCACACTCGAACCTCGGGCCCACCCCTGAAATCGTTCGCTATAACAAACCGATTTGGCCTAAAATTGCCCCGTTCGTGTCGTTTCACCCGTTTGTCCATGAAATAGTTATGGGAAATTAAACAGACCATACTGAGTTGATCCCCAACCTCTGTGGCAAGCCCTAGATGATTTTTGGCCCATAACAAACCTGGACCCCGGGCCCACCCCCAAAATCGTAGGCTATAGCACAACAATTTGCCCCAAAAATATCAGGTTCGCGCCATTTTTCTCGTTCGTCCACCCAAATGGCCACGAAAAATTAAACGGACCACATTGAGATAATCCCCAACTACCCTGGCATGCCCCGATAAGTTTTTGGCCCACAGTACGCACGGACCCCGGGCCCCACCCCAAAAAATATGGTAAATAGCACACAAATATTGCCCGAAAATGCCCCGTTGGGGCCTGTTCACCTGTTTGTCCATCCAAATGGCCACGAATAATTAAACAGACCACACTGGGATGATCTCCAACCTCCCTGAAATGCCTCGATCTATTTTAGGCCCACAGCACGCCCGGACCCCGAGCCCACCCCCAAAACCGTGGGCTATAGAACACCTATTTAGCCCGAAAATACCCCGTTTGCGCTGTTTCGCCCGTTTGTCCACCTAAATGGCCAAAAAAATTAAACGGACCATACTAAAATGATCCCCAACCTCCCTGGCATACCCCGATCGATTTTTGGCATACAAAATGCCCGAATCCCAGGCCCACCCCCAAAACTATGGGCCATAGAAAACCGATTTGGCCCTATAATGCTCCGTTCTCGCTGTTATGCTTGTTTGTCCATCCAAATGGTCACAAAAAATTAAGCGGACCATATTGGAACATTCTCTAAATTTCCCTGGCATACCCTAGTCAAATTTCGGACCACAGCACGCCCGGAGCCCGGGCCCACCCCCAAAACCATGGGCTTTAGCACACCGATTTGGCCCAAAAATGTCCCGTTTGCAACATTTCATTCATTTATCCATCAAAATGTCCACAAAAAATTTAACGGACCATATTGGGATGTCCTCAACCTCCCTGGAATGCGCCGATCAATTTTCAGCCCACAGCATGCCCGAACCCCGGGTCCACCCCCAAAACTGTGGGCTATAGCATACTGATTTGGCTCGAAAATGCCGCGTTCGTGATGTTTCGCCCGTTTGTCCAACCAAAATGGACACAAAAAATTAAACGAACCACACTGGGATGATCCTCAACCTCCCTGGCATTCCCCAGTCGATTTTTGGCACACAACACACCCGAACCCTGGGCCTACCTAAAAAACCGTAGGTTATAGCACAACGATTTGGCCCAAAAATACTCCGTTCTCGCCGTTTCGCCCGTTTGTCCTACCAAATCACCAAGAAAAAATTAAACGGACTATACTACGACGATCCCCAGCCTCCCTGACATGCCCCGATCTATTTTTGGCCCACAACACGCCTAAACCCCAGGCCCACCCCAAAACCGTGGGCTATAGCACATTGATTTAGACCTAAAATGCCCCATTATTGCCATTTCGCTTGTTTGTCCACCCAAATAGCCATGAAAAATTAAACGGACCACACTGAGATGAACCCCAACCTCCTTGGCAGGTCCCGGTCGATTTTTAGCCCACAGCACGCACGGACCGCGGATCCACCCCCAAAAGCGTAGGCTGTAGCACATCGATTTGGCCCAAAAATGTCCCATTCGCGCCTTTTGGCCCATATGTCCACCCAAATAGCCACAAAAAAATAAATGGACCACACTGGGATGATCTCCAACCTCCTTGGCAAGCCCTGGTCAATATTTGAGCCACAGCAGGCTCGGTCCCCAAGCCCTGCCCAGAAACCGTGGGCTATAGTACACCAATTTATCCTGAAAATGCCCCGTTCGCCCAGTTTCACCCGTTTCTCCACCCAAATGGCAATGAAAAATTAATCGAACCATACTGGGATGATCCCCAAACTCCCTGGCATGCCCCGGTTAATTTTTGGCCCACAACACGCCCGAACCCCGAGCCCACCCCAAAAACTGTGGGCAATAGCTCACCGATTTGGCCTGAAAAATCCCCGTTCATGCCGTTTCGCCCGTTTGTCCACCCAAATAGCCATGAAAAATTAAACAGACCACACTGGGACGATCCCAACCTTCTTGCCACAACCCAATCAATTTTTGGCCCATAGCACGCCTGAACCCCGGGCCCACCCCCAAAATCGTGGGCTATAGCACATCTATTAAGCTCGAAATTGCACCTTTCGCGTCATTTCACCCGTTTGTCCACCCAAATGGCCACAAAAAATTAAATGGACTATACTGAGATGATCCTCAACCCCCCTGGCACGGCTCGATCGATTTTTGGCCCACACCACGCCCGAACCCCAGGCCCACCCCTGAAACTGTGGGCTATAGCACACCGATTTGGCCCAAAAATACCCCGTTCGTGCCATTTTGCCCATTTGTCCACCCCAATAGCTACGAAAAATAAAATGGATCACACTGGGTAGGGCTTTATATCGGTCGGTTCAATTCAGTTTTGAAGTTTTTTTATTCGACACATTGATTATCGGTTTGTAATAAAGCTAAACCATTAAGAACCATTAAGATATTGGCTTATCGGTTATCGATTTATCGATAATTAATTGTTATCGGTTCGGTTATCGGGTTAAATCGTTAACATTTAAATTTTAAATTTCAAATTTTAAAATTTAAAATATAATTTGAAGTTGAGGCAACAACTCTGCAGCATTCTATTAAATTAACATCCCTCTAAAAAATGTGAACTTTTAACAGTTTTCAAAGCATAAAAGATCTGAAAGCAAACTCTGAAGAGGAGGAAGCACAATTTCGTTCAACTCCAATGTAAACCAAATACATATAAACTATCAATAAGATACAACACCATCTAACAAAATGTGAACTTTAAACAGTTCCATTACCATAGCATCAAAAAGATCAAAAAACAAATCTTGAAGAGTTTTGTTCAACTTCAATGTAAACCAAATACACATCAAACTAACACTAAAAGAACAACACACATCTAACAAAATGTAAACTTTAAACGGTTTTATAGCATAAAAAAATCAAAACACATATTTTGAAGAGCGTAGTTCAACTCCAATATAAGTCAACTAAGCAAGTTACTATCCACATTAAAATCAGCTATTCAAGTCTCAAAATGACAAGATCGAAGGAGATGCAATAATGCAAGTGAGCTAGTCCTAAGTGAGCATACTAAAATCAAGATTATATAGATATTGAAGATGAAGCAAAAGACTATCAACAATAGCAGAAATTGAACATGCAAATGAGATATTTAAAAAATTATTACCTGAATTTTTTTGACCTTCAATCTTTAGTAAAAAAATTTGTCCTTCGATCTTCAGCAAGCTTTCGTCAACAACAGCAAGTTTTCGTCTAGTCAATAGCAAGAAGTTTCCAATTTGCCCCCAAAATCGTGGGCTATACCACACTGATTTGGCCAAAAAATGCCCCGTTCGCACTGTTTAGCCCGTTTGTCCATCCATATGGCCACGAACAATCAAACGGACCATACTGAGATTATCCCCAATCTCCTAGGCATGCCTCACTCAATTTTTTCCCCACAGCATACCTGGACCTTGGGCCCACCCCTGAAACCGTACGCTATAGCATACCGATTTGGTATGAAAATGCCCTGATCGCGTTGTTTTGCTCGTTAGTCCACCCAAATAGCCACAAAAAATTAAATGGACCAAACTAGGACGATCCCCTACCTCCCTAGCATGCCCCGGTAGATTTTTATCCAACAGCATGCATGAACCCCAGGCCCACCCCCAAAAATCGTGGGCTATAGCACGCCAATTTGACCCAAAAATGCCCCGTTCGCGTCGTTTGTCCACCCAAATAGCCATAAAAAACTAAACGGACCACACTGGGATGATCCCCAACCTCCCTAGCATGCCCCGATTGATTTTTGACCTACAACACGCCCGGACCCCTGGCCCTCCCCCAAAACCGTGGGCTATAGCACACTAATTTGGTACAAAAATGACCTATTCGCACCGTTTTGCCCGTTTGTCCACCCAAATGGTAATTAAAAAGTAAACGGACTATACTGATCTGGTCCCCATTCTCCCTCGCATGCCTCGATTAATTTTTGTCCCACAACCCGCCCGGACCCCAGGCCCACCCCTAAAACCATGGGCTATAGCACACCGATTTGTCCTGAAAATGTCCCGTTCACATCGTTTCGCCCGTTTATCTACCTAAATGGCCATGAAAAAACAAATGGGCCCCACTGGGATGATCACCAACCTCTTTGGCACACCCCGGTCGATTTTTGGCCTGCAGCATGCTTGAAACCTGGGCCCATGCCAAAAACCATGGGCTATAGCATACTAATTTATCCCAAAAATGCCCGTTTGCACCGTTTTCCCCGTTTGTCCACCTAAATTGCCATAAAAAATTAAACGAACCACACTAAGACAATCCCCAACCTCCCTGGCAACCCTCAGTCAATTTTTGGCCTACAGCACGATTGAATCCCAACCCCACCACCAAACTCGTGAGCTATAGCACACCAATTTGGCCCAAAAATGCCCCGTTCGTGCTGTTTCGCTGTTTGTCCACATAAATGGCAATGAAAAATTAAACGGACCACATAGGGACGATCCCCAACCTCCTTAGCATAGCCCGGTTAATTTTTGGACCACAGTACGCCTGGACCCCGTGCCCACCCCCAAAAGCGTGGGCAATAGCACAATGATTTTGCCCAAAAATTTTCCGTTTGCATCATTACGCCTATTTGTCCACCCAAATGGCTACAAAAAATTAAACAAGCCATACTAGGATGATTCCCATCCTCCCTGGCAGGCCCTGGTCAATTTTCATCCTACAGCACACCCGAACCCCGAGCTCACCCCCAAAACTGTAGGCTATAGCACACCCATTTAGTCCGAATATGCCCCGTTTGCGTCATTTTGCCCGTTTGTGCACCCCAATTGAAACAAAAATTTAAACAGACCATATTGAGATAATCCCCAATATCCCTGGCATGCCATGGTCTATTTTTGGCCAACAGTACGCCCGGACCCCAGGTCCACCCCCAACACCGTGGGATATAGCATATCGATTTGGCCCAAAAATGCCCCGTTCATGCCGTTTTGCCTGTTTGTCCAATGAAATGGCCACAAAAAATTAAACAGGCTACACTAGGATAATCCTCAACCTTACTGGCATTCCCCAATAAATTTTCTACCCACAGCACGCCTGGAACCCGGGCCCACTCAGAAATTGTGGGCTATAACACACCGATTTGGCTAGAAAATACCCCGATCGCGTTGTTTCGCCCGTTTGTCTAACCAAATAGCAATAAAAACTTAAACAGACCAAACTGGGAAAATCCCCAACCTCCTTGGCATGCCCTGATCAATTTTTTCCCCTCATCATGCCTGGACCTCGAGCCTACCCCCAAAATCATAAGCTATAGCACACCGATTTGGCCAAAAAATGCCCGATTTGTGCAGTTTGGCCTGTTTGTCCACCCAAATGGCCACAAAAATAAATGGACCACACTGGGATAATCCCAACCTCCCTAGAATACTCCAGTTGATTTTAGGCCCACAGCATGCTCGGACCCCAGGCTCAGCCCCAAAACCGTGGGCTATAGAACACCGATTTGGCCCAAAAATACCTCGTTTGCGCTATTTCGACTGTTTGTCCACCCAAATAGCCATGAAAAATTAAAAGAACCATACTGGGACGATCCCCAACCTCTCTGGCATGCCTTGATCAATTTTTGGCCCACATCATACCAAGACCCCATGTTCACCCCCAAAACCAAGGGCTATAGCACAACGATTTAGCCAGAAAATGCCACGTTCGCGCCGCTTTGCCCGTTGGTCCACCCAACTACCCACGAAAAACTAAACAAAACTCACTAGGATGATCCCCGACCTCCCTAGCGCACTCCAATTGATTTTCTCCCACAGCACGCCCGGACCCTGGGCCCACCCTTGAAACCTTGGGCTATAGCATATCGTTTTGGCTCGAAAATATCCCGTTCGCGCCGTTTCGCCAGTTTGTCCACCCAAATGGCCAAGAAAAATTAAACGGACCGCACTGGGATGATCCCCAACCTCCCTGTCATGAACCGGCCAATTTTTGGCCCATAGCATGCCCAAAAATCGGGCTCACCCCCAAAACCGTGGGCTATACCATACCGATTTAACCCGAAAATGCCATGTTCATGTTGTTTCGCCCATTTGTCCACACAAATGGAGACAAAAAATTAAATGGACCATACTAGGATATTCCCCAACCTCCATACCATACCCCAATTGATTTTCGGCCCACAGCACCCTAGGACCCCAGACTCACCCCCAAAACCGTAGTCTATAGCACATTGATTTGGCCCGAAAGTGCCTCGTTTGCGTCGTTTCTCCCGTTTGTCCACCCAATTTCCCACGAAAAACTAAACAGGACACACTAGGATGATCCTTTACCTCCCTGGCGTGCCTCAATTGATTTTCTCCCATAGCACACCCAGACCCTAGGCCAAACCCCAAAACCGTAAGATATAGCACATGATTTGGTCCTAAAATGCCACGTTTATGCCGTTTCGCTCGTTTGTCCACCCAATGACCATGAAAAAATAAACAAACCAAATTGGGATGATCCTCAACCTCCCTGGTATGACCTGATCGATTTTTGGAAAACAACATGCCCGAAAATCGGTCCCTCCCCCAAAACCGTGGGCTATAGCACACCAATTTATCTCGAAAATGCCCTATTCATGCCATTTTTCCCGTTTGTCTACATAAATAGCGATGAAAAATTAAACGGACCACACTGGGATGATCCCCTACATCCCTGGCATGCCCCGGTCAATTTTTGGACAACATCACACTCGTACCTCAGCCCCACCCCCAAAACCATGGGCTATAGCACACCGATTTGCCACGAAAATGCCCCATTCGTGTTGTTTAGCCCGTTTGTTTACCGAAATGGCTACAAAAAATAAAACAGCCATAGTAGGATGATCCCCAACCTCCCTGGGATGCCCCGATCAATTTTTGGCCCACAGAACGCTCGGACACCAATCCCACTCCCAAAATCGTGGGCTATAGCACACCGATTTAGCACAAAAATGCCATATTCGCACCGTTTTGCCCGTTTGTCCAGCCAAATAGCCAAAAAAAATTAAACGGACCATACTGGAATGATCACTAACCTCCCTGGCATGCCTCGACCAATTTTTGGCCCACATCAAGCCCGGACCCTAGGCCCACGCCCAATTTGTGGGCTATAGCACACCGATTTGGCCCGAAAATACCCTGTTTGCATCGTTTTGCTATTTGTACATCCAAATGGCCATGAAAAATTAAACGGGCCGCACAGGGACTATCTCCATCCTCCCTATCACGCCCCGGTCAATTTTTAGCCCACAGCACACCCGGACAGCGAGTCCACCCCCAAAACCGTGGCCTATAGCACACTGATTTGACCCAAAAATTTTGCGTTTGTGCCATTTCGTTGTTTTTACACCTAAATGGACACGAAAAATTAAATTGACCACACTGGGATGATCCCCAACTTTATTGGCATGACCCAGTTGATTCTTATCACACAGCACGCCCGAACCCCAAGCCCTCCCCCGAAGCCATGGGCTATAGCACACTAATTTGTCCCAAAAATGCCTTGTTCTTGCCGTTTCGCTCGTTAGTCCACCCAAATCACCATGAAAAATTAAACAGACCACACTAGGATGATAACCAAACTCTCTGGCATATCCCGATCAATTTTTGGCCCAGAGCAAGCCTGGACCCCATGCCCACCCCTAAAACCATGGGCTATAGCACACCGATTTGGCCCGAAAATGCCCTATTTGTGTTGTTTCGCTAATTTGTCCACCCAAACAGCCACAAAAAATTAAACAGACCATACTGGGATGATCCCCAACCTCCCTGGCATGCCCCAATCTATTTTTAGCCCACAACACGCCCATACCCTGAGCCCACCCCTAAAACTATGGGCTATAGCAAATCGATTTTGCTTGAAATTGCCCCGTTCATGCCGTTTCGCCCGTTTGTCCACCCAAAAGGATATGAAAAATTAAGTGGACTATACTGGGATGATCCTAAACCTCCATGGCATGCCCTGGCCAATTTTTAGCCCACGACACGGCCAAACCCCGAGCCCACCGCCAAAATCGTCACACTGATTTAGCCCAAAAAAGGTCCGTTCGCATTATTTTGCCCGTTTGTCAATCCAAAACGCCATAAAAAATTAAACAGACCACACTGGGAAAATCTTCAATCTCCCTGGCATGGCCCGGTTAATTTTTAATCCACAGCACGCCCGAATCCTACGTCCTAACCCCAAAACCGTGGGAAATAGCACACCGATTTTGTTTGAAAATGCCCCTTCGCGCCGTATCGCCCGTTTGTCTACCCAAATGGCCACAAAAAAATTAAATGAACCATATTGGGGTGATCCCCAACCTCCCTAGCATGCCCCGATTGATGTTTGGCCTACAGCACGCCCAGACCCCAGGCCCACGCCCAAAAGCCTAGGCTATAGCACACCGATTTATCCCTAAAATGCCTCGTTCTCGCCATTTCGCCCGTTTGTCCACCCAAATGGCCACGAAAAATTAGACGGACCATACTGGGATGATCCCAACCTCCCTGGCATGCCCCAATTAATTTTTGACCCAAAACATGTATAGATCCCGGTCCAAACCCCAAAATTATGGGTAATACCACACCGATTTGGCCCAAAAATGCATCATTTACACCGTTTCACCTGTTTTCCCCCCAAATTGCAATGAAAAATTAAACGGACCACACTGGGATGATCCCCAAATTTCCTGGCACGTCCCAGTTGATTTTCAGCCCACAACACTCCCGAACTTGGTCCTACCCTCAAAACTGTGGGCTATAGCACATCGATTTGTCCCGAAAATGCCCCGTTCGCACCGTTTCGCCCATTTGTTCATCAAAATGGCCACAAAAAATTAAACACACTAGGATAATCCCCATCCTCTTTGGCATGCCCCAGTCGATTTTTAAACCATAACATGCCCGGACCCTTGGCCCACCCCCAAAACCATGGGATATAGCACACCGATTTGGCCCAAAAATGCCCCATTTGCACTGTTTTGCCAGTTTGTCTACTCAAATAGCCGCGAACAATCAAACGGACCACACTAAGATGATCCTCAATCTTTCTGGCATGCCCCAATCAAATTTTGGACCATAAAATGCCTGGACCTTAGGCCCACCCCCAAAACCGTGGGCTATAGCACACCGATTTTGTCTGAAAATGCCCTATTTGTGCCGTTCCACCCGTTTATCCACCTAAATGGCCACAAAAAATTAAACGAACCATACTGGAATGATCCCCAACCTCCTTGTCATGCCCCAATTGATTTTCAGCCTTCAACACACACGGATCCCAGGCCCACCCCTAAAACCGTGAGCTATAGCACACCGATTTGGCCCAAAAATGCCCCATTCGCGCTGTTTCGCTTGTTTGTCCACCCGAATTGCCATAAAAAATAAATCAAACCACACTGGGATGATCCCCAACCTCCCTGGCATGCCCCGGTCGATTTTTAACCCATAGCGCGCCTGTACCTCGGCCTATCCCTAAAATCGTGGGCTATAGCACACTGATTTAATCCAACAATGCCCCGTTAGTGCTGTTTCACCCATTTGTCCACCAAAATGGCCATGAACAATCAAACGAACCACACTGGGATGATCCCCAACCTCCCTGGCTAGCCCCAGTCAATTTTTAGCTCACAGCATGCCTGGACCTCGAGCCCACCCTCAAAACTGTAAGCTATAGCACACCAATTTGGTCCAAAAATGCCCTGTTTGCATCGTTTTGCCCATTAGTCAACCCAAATAGCCATGAAAAAATAAACGGACCATACTAAGACGATCCCCAACCTTCCTGGCATGCCCCAGTTGATTTTCGTTCCACAACATGGCCGAACCCCGGTCCCACCCCCAAAATCATGGGTTATAGCACACCGATTTAGCCCAAACACTACAATATTTTTGGCCTACGGCCACTCTTGTAAAGTGTGGCCTAAAATAGCAAAAAGTGTGGCCTTTGATCAAAGGCTACATTTTTTACTTTTGGCAACACTTTTTTGGGGGGTGGATTAAAGAGGCATAACCTTTGATAAAAGGCCACACTTTTCAAGTGTTGCCATATCAGCTACACTTAAAAAGCGTGGCCATTAAGGTATAAAGGCCACGCTTTGTAGCTTGTCATTGGCAACACTTCTATTTTATAAAGCTATACTTATAAGTGTTGCCTTTGTTTTGGTATTGGGCACACTTTTCAAGCGTAGCCTTTTGTAGCACCTCTACAGCAACACTTAAATAACGTTTCCTTTGTTTTACTATTGGGCACGTTTCAGAAGCGTAGCCTTTTGTGGTATCTCTATAACAACACTTAAAAAGCGTAGTCTTTACTTTCTTAAGGCCACACTTTTGAAGTGTAGCCATTAATACCTTCTCTAAAGCAACATTTACAAAGTGTTGCCTTTGCTAATTTGCACATACATATCTAAATAAGTCACACAATATATATCCCTGCTCCCAATGAGCACACGTTTAAAATATAGCATTCTTGTCTATTTTATACGATTAATATTTACCACAAATTTTGATTGAAAAATACAATTATATTCTCATACATCCACTAGTCATATTATACATCATTATTCTATTTAGATTGTCTCGAAACACTATGTTAGATAAAAATAACTCAAAAATTATAGTACACACAAATTTTCATCATGTTCCCTTCGAGAAATAGACTGACTCCATACTTAATCTATGCTTTCCAACGTCCTCGATCACAATATACATTATTATTCATATCCTTGATGATTTGTAAGTTAAACTGTGATCTTCTCTAGTTGAATAACATACTATGTTGTTGTATATAACATAAACAGATCCACCTAATGTTTCCTTTAAAAACTACCTTTACCTGCATTTCCTAAGAAAATAACTATAATCAAGTAAAGAATGGAAAAATGTAACAGAAAGAAAAATTACTATATTTGAATAGAAAATGTGACCTGAAAAAAATACCAAGTGTACTCCCATAAACTAGGGTCTGGGGAGGTCAAAGTGAACGAAGACCTTACCCCAACCCTCAAAGGTAGCGAGGTTGTTTTCGATAGACCTAAGATAAACTGATCTATAATCCCAAGCTATTGTTTTATTTTTGTTATGAACGTAACTTTAACATACTGCCACAAATAGAATTACTGCATTTAGAAGTCTCATCTCACCAATGTCTAACATGTGGGAACTCTAATATAAAAATATGCTTACCTTTAATGCCTAGTATAGAAATGGAGTAACTCAAGTCCACTGACCTTTATATTGATGTCTCCTATCCACACCAGCATTTTGCTTGGCCTGGAGTCTTGACTGCAAAAAATAAAAAAACTATTATGTAGAAAAAATCAACTATTGGATTGTGGTCCAAACACCACATGATCAGAACTTAATTGGACCCAATTACAGGCCACATATATTTAATTTTAAGAGTTTAAGTTGAGAGCAGGTGTTTAATTTCAAAAATGAGAGCAGGTGTTTTCGAGAGTTTATTTAAGTCTGTCTCAGTTTCTAGCACAACAAGTTGTCTACATTTTCTAACCGATGATATTTGTCTAGAATACTTAGAATTTTGCACTAGAAATCTGTACATGCAACAATGAACTTAAAAAGTTCTTCTGTGAGCAGAATTTACCTGTTTCCTGAGAGCCTGTTGAACATAAAAGAAGCAGTTAATGACACTTCCATAAATAGCATAAGCCTCACTCTTAAAAAGAGTGCAGTTTACCTCAACTAGAATAGTTTTATGTTCATTAACAGCTATTTTTTGTGCCTCCTTGACAGTGGTGAAAACAGCAAGAGCATCATTACCATCCACACGAATACTACGAATTCCATAGCCTATCCTTTGGTAACAACACCATCACCTAAGTAATAACCATAAATAGATGTCATTGTCAGTAGCCAACTACATAATTATAAGGTTGTTTCCTAATATAAGGTTTTAAGGTTAACCGGTGGCCGTGAAGGTTATAAGGTTGTTTATTAAATGATGTCCTCTAAATTTTATGTATAGATTAGGCTTTAAACGCCTAAAACAAATACATATCCTTGTAAGATGACCAGGTACAACTTTCAATACCTATCTGTTGTTCTTTAATAAGCATCCAAGTGGTTACTTAATGATACAGAAAAATCAAAGTAGCTTTCACTTGACCGCTACTACTTACATCCAAACCAAGATAAACGGAGCTATAAAATCTATCAACCTATCCATGTCATTTACATATATAACATTTCCTTGTCCACTTTAAATTTAATTAGGAAAATAAAAAAAGTAATTGCAGTTCATCAAGAGAAATGACAAAGTACCCAGCAGAGTTTCTTCTAACTCATCTAAGCTACTAAGTACTAATAAGTTTTTAAAAGTTGATGACTGACCCAGCTAGGTGTGCCTTTACTATTTTAGCCTTCAAGGTATACATTCATCCACTAAGGAGCAAGAAGTCTATGCAGGCCTTACTCCTACAGCATGGAGGTAGAGAGATTATTTTTCATATACCCTCAGCTCAAGTAAATAAAACCTTCCAATAGTGAGATGACCATTTTCCTAGTAACAAATTATGCTCAATTACTGTAACCATTTTGTCATTGAACTTTCTAGAAACAAATCATCCCTTGACACATTCTTTCCCTACTTTAGCCTATTTTCATGGCTTTCCCTTAACCTTGATTATTTTTAGCTCAGTGAAAGGACCCACTGGAAATAGTAGGAGTTCTAATATTATAGCAAGGATGGAACTTGAATTTGTGAACCTGTAGAGACCATTGGAAACTTGAGAATACACAAATTTTAAAACACATCTTTGTCAAACAATAATATGTGTTTGCGTGGAGTGTGTGCGTAGGTCTATCAATATATTTTAAAAGTAAATACTTCTAATGATTATAGTGTGAGCTATATGGTCACAAACTCTAAAAAGTTAACCAAATCAAGAGTGACAACATGTCAAACTAGACCAAATAAACAGATATTGTTGCCAAAAGAAGTAAAAAGGAAAAAGCCAACACATCAATTATAAGACAAACTTGTGCACACATAAGAACTGCATTTTAGAAGTCATTAAATATATGCAGTTGTTAAGCTTCCACCAAAGTCTGAATAAAATTATATTTTGACAAAAAATGTTGATGTTATCCAAATGGCATATCATTATTAGACATAACTAGGTTGTTTATTAGTATTCAATTAGGTGCAGTCCTCAATCAGCGTTTAAGCCCATTAAACATGTCAATTAGATAAAAAAAACTCAGAATAACTGCATATAATGGAGGAAAAGGAAAGTCATAAATTTTATCAAGATAATTCCAGTCATAATAGGAATGAGAGTCAGTAGGAAGTGACAAACCTATTTTTCAAGTCTCTCTCTTTCGAATGCCAATTGTATAATTAGATCAGTTATCAATTAACTACGGAAGTTAATATCTCAAGAAGTAACCTTCTTCGTTTCTTCAGCTTTGCGTAACGATGCCTCCAAACATGCCAACCTACTCCTTGCAAAAGTTAATTCTTCACTGAGATCTGCATTAGATTCTGATAAGATAATTCACTTATCTTCAGCACTCTTCATCAAAATTTCTGCTTTTGGAACTTTTAATTTTAGATCTTCAATCAAGTCTTCCATGTCTTTGGTCGTAGAATTCAACATGATCTACTTCTCTTGACTAGCTTCGACAGATGCAACTGCATGCTGAAGTCGATGCTCAGAGTCCCTCATACTTTTCTTCGTAGATGCAATATAATTAGACAGCTGGAACTCAGAGTCCCCCAATAGTTTTTCAAGAGATTTAACCTTATCCACAAGGTCATTAGAAGTGCTTTTAGATTTCTCTAGTAAGTTGTCTTTTTCTTTTAAATGTTCCTCCATTTCTTGATGTTTAGATTATAAGTGGCTTTCTCTCTCTAAATAGTACCATTCGTATTAAATGTGCCAACTGGAGTTGACCTCCAATAGTTATTTTGAAATTCTTGAGAAGACTTCATCAGCATTCTCTTCCTCAAACAACCTTTGCCAAGAATCTTCAATTTCTTCCTCCATGCGGAGAGCTTCTTGCTACAACCAGATTTATAATTCTTCTTCAACTTGTCAAGATTTATTAAGCTTCTTCTAAAGATCTAAATCTCTTGCCAAAGACTTCTCCAACATTCGCAGAATGTGTCTCTGCTACTCAACAATCTACATTTTTATCTATCTTTAGAGGTAAAATTGCAGCACTGTTAAATTAGTCTGCTGCCTCGCCATCTTGCGAATTATAATCAGTAATAATTATGTAATTCAAATCTATAGTCTAAAATTTGTTACTAAACAGATTAGATTTACGAATATATCAAAACTCCCCCACAAAATGGCATCTAGGAAGGGTAGAGTGTACAAAGACCTTACACCTACCAAAGTAGAGAGTTTTTTTTCATAGACCCTCGTTTAAAGGAAAGATCATCCAATGCAGAAGAAATTAAAAAATGCACAAGAAAAATTAGTTTGATAAATTAAGGAACTTAGTGAAAACTAAACTACACCAACAGTATGTCCAATTATGATGCTTCAAAAAGACATAATGGTCAATAGCTGCAGAACCAAATGAGGACTTACTGGATGTCTACAATCAGCAGCGATAGCAAAATTGTGTCATCTCTTTGTGCTTTTGGTTCTTAATTTCTTTGATCTCTGTCATAGAGGCTGTCAACCAGAACATAAAAAGTAATATTTGAGCTCCATTCTTCTAAGTTTCAAGGGCTCTCCAAAAATATTGCCGTACCCGTGTTGGATCCTTCAAAAATACACTATTTTTGAAGGATCCGAGAAGCACCCATAGACATGTGAAGAGTTTGAGAAACTTAGCCTTTCTTTCAAACACAAGTGGCGTTTGGATAGAAACTGGTTAATTTTAGATGACATGCGAGTAAAAAGGTAGTTAACGTATAAAGCTTGGGAATAAAAGAGATATGGAACAACAATATCAGAACTAAATCTTTCTTATAGCATTGACTAAATTCACCAACAGAAAACGTTCAACTCATACTAAAAAATCACCAATTTGATTTATAAATCATAATAACTTTCTATAGAAGGACCAAGTGAAATGTTAGTCAAATGACCTACTTCTTAGTGCTCTTCTTCTTGGAATCGGAGTTAGCAGACACTGGTTTGGGATGCTTTTAAG
Source organism: Capsicum annuum (assembly GCF_002878395.1). Taxonomy (NCBI): domain Eukaryota; kingdom Viridiplantae; phylum Streptophyta; class Magnoliopsida; order Solanales; family Solanaceae; genus Capsicum; species Capsicum annuum. Next base: position 5,306,809 of record NC_061118.1, on the reverse strand, counting down.
TGAAACTTGGGTCCATAAGAGGATTATGATTAAGGATAGGCTAGTTGGCTATAGTGACAAGAGCCGTAAAGACAACACCACCAGTATACCTTAACAACATAGTTTAGATTGAGCCAAACACATAGACTATGAGGAATGCTACCACAACAAAGCTCACAAGAAGTATCTGCATCAATTGCTCCTCTAGTTTTTGTCCTTACCAATCCATCTAAAATAGATGACAAAAAAAACAAAT
>NC_061118.1:5251135-5303574 GCF_002878395.1 Capsicum annuum | reverse complement strand
AAAAATCAAACGAACAACACTGGGATGATCCCCAACCTCTTTGGAATTCCCCAATCGATTTTTGACCCACAGCATACCCGAACCCCAGGACCACCCCCAAAACCGTGGCCTATAGCACACCGATTTGGCTCAAAAATGCCCCATTCATGCCGTTTTACCCGTTTGTCCACACAAATGGCCACAAAAATTTATACAGACCACATTGGGATGATCCACAACCTCCCTGGCACTCTCCGATTGATTTTTGACCCACCACACGCTCGGACACTGGACCCACCCTCAAAATCGTGGGATATAGCAAACTGATTTGGCCCTAAAAAGCCCCATTCGCACCGTTTTGCCCGTTTGTCACCCAAATAGCCACAAAAAATTAATTGAACCACACTAGGATCATCCCCAACCTCCCTGGCATACCCTAATCAATTTTTGTACAACAACAAGCTTCGACCTTGGGCCCACCCCCAAAACCGTGAGCTATAACACACCGATTTATCCCAAAAATGCTTTGTTTGCACTGTTTTGCCTGTTTTTCCACTCAAATAGCCACAAAAAATTAACCAGACCACACTGGGATGATTCCCAACCTTTCAGGCATGTCCCAGTCAATTTTCAGCCCACAGTACGCCCGAACCCTGAGCCCACCCCTAGAACCGTGGGCTATAGCACATCGATTTATCCTAAAAATGCCCCGTTCGCGCTGTTTTGCCTGTTTTTCCACCCAAATAGCCACAAAAAATTAAACGGATCACACTGAGCGATCCCCAATCTCTCTGTCATGCCCAGGTCAATTTTTGGCCCACAGCACGCCAAGATCCCAGGTCCACCGCCTAAACCGTGGGCTATAACATACCCATTTGGACCGAAAATGCCTCATTCAAAATGTTATGCCTATTATTCTACCTAAATGGCCACGAAAATTTAAATGAACCACACTGTGATGATCTTCTACCTCCCTGGCATGCCCGGGTCAATTTTTAGCCCACAGCACACTCGAACCCCGAATCAACCCCAAAAATTGTGGGTTGTAGCACACCGATTTGGCCTGAGAAAGCCTCGTTCACACCGTTTCGCTCGTTGTCCATCCAAATAGCCATGAAAAATTAAACGGACCATACTGGCATGATCTCCTACCTCCTTTGCGTGCCCCGGTTGATTTTCGGCCCACAACAAGCCCAAACCCTAGGCCCACCCCCAAGACCAAGGGCTATAGAACTCTAAATTTGCTCCAAAATGCCCCGTTCATGTCGTGTCGCCAATTTGTCCACACAAATGGCGACAAAAAATTTAACGAACCACATTGGGACTATCCCAAACCTCCCTGGCATGCCGCGGTATATTTTTATCCTACAACATGCTCGAACCCCAAGCCCAACTCCAAAACGATGGGCTATAGCTCATCGATTTAGCTCAAAAATACCCGGTTCATGCTGTTTCGCTCGTTTGTCCACCTAAATGACCATTAAGAATTACGGACCACACTAGGATGATCCCCAACCTCCCTGGCATGACTCGATTAATTTTCTGCCCAAAGCATGCCTGGACCCCGAGCCTACCCACAAAACCGTATGCCATAACACACCAATTTAGCTCGAAAATGCACCAGTCGTGCCATTTCTGCCATTTGTCCATCCAAATGGCCAAAAAAAATTTAATTGGACCACACTAGAATGATCCCAAACCTCCCTGGCATGCCTCGATTGATTTTTGACCCACAGCACGTTCGGACCTCAGGCCAACCCCCAAAATCGTGGGCTATAGCACATCGATTTGGCCTAAAACTTCCCCATTCGCATTGTTTCGCCTGTTTGTCTAACCAAATGGCCATAAAATGTTAAACGAACCACAACGGGACGATCCCCAACCTCCCTGGCATGCCATGTTTAATTTTTGGCCCTCAACACGCCTGGGCCCTATCCCAAAATTGTGGCCTATAGCACACCGACATGGCCAGAAAATGCCCCTTTCGCGTTATTTTGCTCGTTTGTCCACCAAAATGACCATGAAAATTTAAAGGACCACTGGGATGATCCCCAACCTCCCTGACATGCTCCGATCAATTTTTCGCTCACAACACTCCCTGAACACAGGCCCACCCCTAAATCTGTGGGCTGTAACACACCGATATGGTCCAAAAATTCCCCATTCGTGTTGTTTTCTTCATTTGTCCACACAAATGCCCATGAAAATTTAAACGGACCACACTGGGACGATCCCCAACTCCCTAGCATGCCCGGATTAATTTTCGACACACAGCACGCCTACACCCTGGGCCCACACTTAAAATTGTATGCTATAGCACACCAATTTGGATCGAAAAATGCCCTGTTCGCGCCATTTCACCCGTTTATCCTCCCAAATGGCCATAAAAAATTAAACCGACCATACTGGAATGATCCCCAACCTCTCTGGCATGCCTCTGCCAATTTTCGGCCAACACATCACACGAACCCCAGGCCCCACCCAAAGAACCGTGGGCTATAGCACACTGATTTGGCCCAAAAATGCCCTGTTCGCACCATTTCTCCCGTTTGTCCGCCCAAATAACCACGATAATTTAAACAAACTATTCTGGGATGATTCTCAACCATATTGGGATAAAACACGCCCATAAATTAGGCTCATCCCTAAAACCGTGGGTTATAGCACACCGATTTGGCCCAAAAATGCCCTGTTCGCGTTGTTTCGCCTGTTTGTCCACCCAAATGGCCATGAAAAATTAAATGGAACACAGTGGGATGATCCCCTAAATCTCTGACGTGCCCTGACTTAATTTTAGCCCACAGCACCCTCGGACCCTGGGCCCACCCCCGAAATCATGGGCTATAGCACACCGATTTGGCTCGAAAATGCTCCGTTCGTGCTGTTTCACCTATTTATCCACACAAATGGCCACGAAAAATCAAACGCACCACACTGGGATGATCCCCAACCTCTCTGGCATTCCCCGATCGAGTTTTGAACTACAGAACGCTCGAACCCCAGGTCCACCCCCAAAACCGTGGCCTATAGCACACCGATTTGGCTCTAAAATGCCCCGTTCATGCCATTTTGCCCGTCTGTCCACACAAATGGCCACAAAAAATTAAACGAACCACATTGGGATGATCCACAACCTCCTTGGCACTCCCCGGTTGATCTGTGACCCACCATACGCCTGGACACTGGACCCACCCCGAAAATCGTGGGATATACCAAACTGATTTGGCCCCAAAATTCCCCATTCGTACCGTTTTGCCCATTTGTCTACCCAAATAGCCACAAAAAATTAACTGAACCACACTACGATGATCCCCAACCTCCCTGGCATACCCCAATCAATTTTTGTACCACAACAAGCTTTGACCTTGGGCCCACCCCCAAAACCGTAAGCTATAACAGACTGATTTATCCCAAAAATGCTTCATTTGCACTGTTTTGCCTTTTTTTCCACTCAAATGGCCACAAAAAATTAAACGGACCACACTGGGATGATCCCCAACTCCCTAGAATGCCCCAATCAATTTTCGGCACACAACACGCCTACACCCCGGGCCCATACTTAAAATCGTGTGCTATAGCACACCAATTTGGATCGAAAAATGCCTCGTTCGCGCCATTTCACCCGTTTATCCTCCCAAATGGCCATGAAAAATTAAACAGACCACACTAGGATGGTTGCCAACCTCACTGGCACGCCTCTGCCAATTTCCGGCCAACAGCACAGACGAACCCCAGGCCCCACCCGAAAAATCATGGGCTATAGCACACTGATTTGGCCTAAAAATTCCCTGTTCATACTGTTTCTCCCGTTTGTCCACCCAAATAGCCACGATAATTTAAACAAACCATACTGGGATGATTCTCAATCATACTGGGATAAAACACACCCTGAAATCGGGCACATCCCCAAAATCGTGGGTTATAGCACACCGATTTGGCCCAAAAATGCCCTGTTCGCAATTTTTTGCCTGTTTGTCCGCCTAAATGGCCATGAAAAGTTAAATGAAACACAGTAGGATGATCCCCAAAATCTATGACGTGCCCCGACTAATTTTAACCCACAGTACCCTCGAACCCTGGGTCCACCCCCGAAATCATGGGCTATAGCACATCGATTTGGCTCGAAATTGCTCCGTTCATGCTGTTTCACCTGTTTGTCCACAGATATGGCCACGAAAAATCAAACGAACAACACTGGGATGATCCCCAACCTCTCTAGCATTCCCCGATCAAGTTTTGACCCACAGCACCCCCGAACCCCAGGCCCACCCCCAAAACCGTGGCCTATAGCAAATCAATTTGGCCTAAAAATGCCCCGTTCATGCCGTTTTGCCCGTTTGTCCACACAAATGGCCACAAAAAATTAAACGGACCATATTGGGATGATCCACAACCTCCCTGCCACTGCTCGGTTGATTTTTGACCCACCACACGCCCGGACACTGGACCCACCCCCAAAATCATGGGATATAGCAAACTAATTTGGCCACAAAATGCCCCATTCGCACCGTTTTGCCCATTTGTCTACCCAAATAGCCATAAAAAATTAACTGAACCACACTAGGATGATCCCCAACCTCCCTGGCATACCCCAATCAATTTTTGTACCACAACAAACTTCGAACTTGGTCCCACCCCCGAAATCGTGAGCTATAACACACCGATTTATCCCGAAAATGCTTCGTTTCCACTATTTTACTTATTTTTCGACTCAACTGGCCACAAAAAATTAACCAGACCACACTGGGATGATTCCCAACCTCCCAGGCATGCCCCGGTCGATTTTCAGCCCACAGCACGCCCGGACCCTGAGCCTCCTCCCCAGAACCGTGGGCTATAGCACATCGATTTGTCTTGAAAATGCCCCGTTCGCGCTATTTTGCCTTTTTTTCCACACAAATGGCCACAAAAAATTAAACGGATCACACTGAGCGATCCCCAATCTCCCTGTCATGCCCAGGTCAACTTTTGGCCCACAGCACGCCATGATCCCAGGTCCACCGCCAAAACCGAGGGCTATAGCACACCGATTTGGCTCAAAAATGCCTCGTTCAAAATGTTATGCCTATTAGTCCACCTAAATGGCCACGAAAATTTAAATGAACCACACTGTGATGATCTTCAACCTCCCTGGCATGCCCCGGTCAATTTTTAGCCCACAGCACACTCGAACCCCATATCCACCCTAAAATTCATGGGCTATAGCATACCGATTTGGCTTGAAAATGCCTCATTTATGCCGATTCACTCGTTGTCTACCCAAATGCCCATGAAAAATTAAATGGACCATTCTGGGATGATCTCCTACCTTCTTGGCGTACCCCGGTTGATTTTCAGCCCACAACAAGCCCAAACCCTAGGCCCACCCCCAAGACCGAGGCCTATAGAACTCTAATTTTGCTCCAAAATGCCCCGTTCACGTCGTGTCGCCAATTTGTCCACACAAATAGCCACAAAAAAATTAATGGACCACATTAGGATTATCCCAAACCTCCCTGGCATGCCCTGATATATTTTTGTCCTACAGCATGCTCGAACCCCGAGCCCAACCCCAAAACGATGGGCTATAGCTAATCGATCTAGCTCAAAAATACTCGGTTCGCACTGTTTCGCTCGTTTATCCACCTAAATGGCCATTAAGAATTAAACGGACCACATTAGGATGATCCCCAACCTCCCTGGCATGACTCGATTAATTTTCTGCCTACAGCATGCCTGGACCCCCAGCCTACCCACAAAACCGTATGCCATAACACACCAATTTGGCCCGAAAATGCACCAGTCGCGCCGTTTCTGCCATTTGTCCATCCAAATGGCCAAAAAAAATTAATTGGACCATACTAGAATAATCCCAAACCTCCCTGGCATGCCTCGATTGATTTTTGTCCCACAGCACGTTCGGACCTCAGGCCAACCCCCAAAATTGTGGGCTATAGCACATCGATTTGACCCAAAACTGCCCCATTCGCATTGTTTCGCCTGTTTGTTTAACCAAATGGCCATAAAATTTTAAACGGACCACAATGGGATGATCCCCGACCTCCCTGGCACGCCATGTTTAATTTTTGGCCCTCAACACGCCTGGGCCCTATCCCAAAATTGTGGCCTATAGCACACCGACATGGCTAGAAAATGCCCCTTTCGCGTTATTTTGCTCGTTTGTCCACCAAAATGACCATGAAAATTTAAAGGACCACTGGGATGATCCCCAACCTCCCTAACATGCTCCGATCAATTTTTCGCCCACAACACTCCTTGAACCCAGGCCCACTCCTAAATCTGTGGGCTGTAACACACCGATATGGTCCAAAAATTCCCCATTCGTGTTGTTTTCTTTGTTTGTCCATACAAATGCCCACAAAATTTTAAACGGACCACACTGGGATGATCCCCAACTCCCTAGCATGCCTCGATCAATTTTTGGCACATAGCATGCCTACACCCCGGGCCCACACTTAAAATCGTGTGCTATAGCCCACCAATTTGGATCGAAAAATGCCCCGTTCGCACCATTTCACCCGTTTATCCACCCAAATGGCCATGAAAAATTAAACGAACCACACTAAGATGATCCCCAACCTCCATGGCACACCTCTGCCAATTTTCGGCTAACAGCACACACGAACCCAGGCCCCACCCAAAAAACCGTAGGCTATAGCACACTAATTTGGCCTAAAAATGCCCTGTTCACACCGTTTCTCCCATTTGTCCACCCAAATATCCACGATAATTTAAACAAACCATATTGGGATGATTCTCAACCATACTGGGATAAAACACGCCCTGAAATCGAGCTCATCCCCAAAACCATGGGTTATAGCAAACCGATTTGGCCCAAAAATGCCCAATTTGCATTGTTTCGGTTGTTTGTCCACCCAAATGGCAATGAAAAATTAAACGGAACACAGTGGGATGATCCCCAAAATCTCTAACGTGCCCCAACTAATTTTTAGCCCACAGAACCCTCGAACACTGGGCCCACCCTGGAACCATGGGCTATAGCACACCGATTTAGCTTGAAAATGCTCCGTTCGCACTGTTTTGCCCGTTTGTCTACCCAAATAGCCACTAAAAATTAACTGAACCACACTAGGATTATCCCCAACCTCCCTAACATACCCCAATCAATTTTTGTACCACAACAATCTTTGACCTTGAGCCCACCCCCGAAACCATGAGCTACATACCGATTTATCCCAAAAATGCTCCATTTGCGCTGTTTTGCCTGTTTTTCCAATCAAATGGACACAAAAAATTAACCAGACTACACTGGGATGATTTCTAACCTCCCAGGCATGCCCCGGTCAATTTTCAGCCTACAGCACGCCTAGACCCCGAGCCCACCCCCAGAACTGTGGGCTATAGCACATCGATTTATCCTGAAAATGCCCCGTTCGCGCTGTTTTGCCTATTTTTCCGCCCAAATAGCCACAAAAATTAAATGGACCACTCTGAGTGATCCCCAATCTCCCTGTCATGCCTAGGTCAATTTTTGGCCCAAAACATGCCAGGATCCCAGGTCCACCGCCGAAACTGTGGGCTTTTTGCCTCATTCAAAATGTTATGCCTATTAGTCCAGCTAAATGGCCACGAAAATTTAAAATTAACCACACTGTGATGATCTTCAACCTCCCTGGCATGCCCCGGTCAATTTTTAGCCCACAGCACACTCGAACCTCGGATCCACCCTAAAAATCATGGCCTATAGCACACCGATTTTGCATGAAAAAGCCTCGTTCACGCCGTTTCGCTCGTTGTCCACCCAAATGCCCTTAAAAATAAAATGGACCGTACTGGGATGATCTCCTACCTCCTTGGTGTGCCCCAGTTGATTTTCGGCCCACAATAAGCCCAAACCCTAGGCCCACCCCCAAGACCGAGGGCTATAAAACTCTAATTTTGCTCCAAAATGCCCCGTTCATGCTGTGTTGCCAATTTTTCCACACAAATGGCCACAAAAAAATTAACGGAACACATTGGAACTATCCCAAACCTCACTGGCATACCCAGGTATATTTTCGTCCTACAGCATGCTCGGACCCCGAGCCCAACTCCAAAACGATGGGCTATAGCTCATCGATTTAGCTCAAAAATACCTAGTTCGCACCGTTTCGCTCGTTTGTCCACCTAAATGGCCATTAAGACTTAAACGGACCACACTTGGATGATCCCCAACCTCCCTGGCATGACCTGGTTAATTTTCTGGCCACAGCATGCCTGGACCCCGAACCTACCCACAAAACCGTATGCCATAACACACCGATTTGGCTCGAAAATGTACAAGTCGCGCCGTTTCTGCCATTTGTCCATCCAAATGGCAAAAAAAATTTAATTGGACCACACTAGAATGATCCCAAACTTCCCTAACATGTCTCGATAGATTTTTGACCCACAGCACGTTCGGACCTCAGGACAACCCCCGAAATCATGGGCTATAGCACATCGATTTGGCCTAAAACTGCCCCATTCGCATTGTTTCACCTATTTGTCTAACTAAATGGCCATAAAATTTTAAACGTACCACAATGGGACGATCCCCAACCTCCCTGGCACGCCATGTTTAATTTTTGGCCCTCAACACGCCTGGGTCCTATTCCAAAATTGTGGCCTATAGCACACCGATATTGCCAGAAAATGCCCCTTTCGCGTTATTTTGCTTGTTTGTCCACCAAAATTACCATGAAAATTTAAAGGACCACTGGATGATCCCCAACCTCGCTGACATACTCTGGTCAATTTTTCGCCCACAACACTCCCTGAACCCAGGCCCACCTCTAAATCTGTGGGCTGTAACACACTGATATGGTCCAAAAATTCCCCATTCGTGTTGTTTTCTTCATTTGTCCACACAAATGCCCACGAAAATTTAAACGGACCACACTGGGACGATCCTCAACTCCCTAACATGCCCCAATCAATTTTCGGCACACAGCACGCCTACACCCCGAGCCCACACTTAAAATCGTGTGTTATAGCACACCAATTTGGATCAAAAAATGCCCCATTCGCGCCATTTCACTCGTTTATCCACCCAAATGGCCATGAAAAATTAAACGAACCACACTGAGATGATCCCCAACCTCCCTGGCATGCCTCTGCCAATTTCCGGCCAACAGCACACACAAAACCTAAGCCCCACCCAAAAAACCGTGGGCTATAGCACACTGATTTGGCCCAAAAATGCCCTGTTCACACCGTTTCTCCCGTTTGTCCACCCAAATAGCCATGATAATTTAAAAAAACCATACTGGGATAATTCTCAACCATATTGGGATAAAACACGCCCTGAAATTGGGCTCATCCCCAAAACCATGGGTTATAGCACACCGATTTGGCCCAAAAATGCCCTGTTCGCGTTGTTTCGCCTATTTGTCCACCCAAATGGCCATAAAAAATTAAACGGAACACAGTGGGATTATCCCCAAAATATCTGACGTTCCCCGACTGATTTTTAGCCCACAGCACCCTCGGACCCTGGGCCCATCCCCGAAACCATGGGCTATAGCATACCAATTTGGCTCGAAAATGCTCCGTTCGTGCTGTTTCACCTATTTATCCACACAAATGGCCACAAAAAATCAAACGGACCACACTGGGATGATCCCTAACCTCTCTGGAATTCCCCAATCGAGTTTTGACCCACAGCACGCCCGAACCCCAGTCCTACCCCAAAAACCGTGGCCTATAGTACACCGATTTAGTCCAAAAATGCCTCGTTCATGCCGTTTTGCCCGTTTGTCCACACAAATGGCCACAAAAAATTAAACGGACCACATTGGGATGATCCATAACTTCCCTGGCACTCCCGGTTGATTTTTGACCCACCACAAACCCGAAAACTAGACCCACCCCCAAAATCGTGTGATACAGCAAACCGATTCGGCCTCAAAATTCCCATTCGCGACGTTTTTCCCATTTGTGTACCCAAATAGCCATAAAAAATTAACCGAACCACACTACGATGATTCCCAACCTCCTTGGAATACCCCAATCAATTTTTGTACCACAACAAGCTTCGACCTTGGGCCCACCCCCAAAACCGTGAGCTATAACACACCGATTTATCCCAAAAATGCTTCATTTGCACTGTTTTGCCTTTTTTTCCACTCAAATGGCCACATAAAATTAAACGGACCACACTGGGATGATTCCCAACCTCCCAGACATGCCTCGGGCAATTTTCATCCCACAGCATGCCCGGACCCCGAGCCCACCCCTAAAACCGTGGGCTATAGCACATTGATTTGGCCTAAAAATGTTCCGTTTGCGCTGTTTTGCCTATTTTTCCACCCAAATGGCCACAAAAAATTAAACCAACCATACTGCGCGATCCCCAACCTCCCTGTCATCTCAGGTTAATTTTTGGCCCACAGCATACTAGGATCCCAGGTCCACCGCTGACACCATGGGCTATAGCACACCGATTTGGCTCGAAAATGCCCAATTCACACCGTTTGTCCCTTTTGTCCTCCCAAATAGCCAAAATAATTTAATCGGACCACACAGGGATGATTCCCTACCTCTCTGGCATGTCTGAATTGATTTTTGGCCCGCAGCACATTCGAATCTCGAGCCCACCCCTAAAACCGTTGGCTTAGCACATCGATTTAGCCCTAAAATGCACCGTTCACATATTTTCACCTGTTTGTCCACCTAAATGGCCACAAAAATTTAAACAGACCACACGTGAATGATCCCCAACCTCCCTGGCATGCCCTGATCGATTTTCGATCTATACCACGCCCAGACCCCGGGCCCACCCCTTAAACCCTGGGATATAGCAAATCATTATGCCCCAAAAATCCCCCATTTACGCTGTTTCGCCCATTTGTCCACAAAAATGGCCGCAAAAAATAAAACAGACCACACTTGGATAATCCCCAACCTTTCTAGCATGCCCTGGTCGATTTTCAGCCCATATCATGCCCGGACCACGAGCTCACCTCTGAAACCGTGGGCTACAGCACACTTATTTGGCCGAAAAATGTCCCATTATCGCTGATTCACCCGCTTGTCCACCCAAATGGAAATGAAAATTTAAATGGACCACACTGAGATGATCCCAAACCTCCCTGACATGCTCTGATCAATTTTTTGACCATACCACGCCCTGAATCTAGGCCCTCCCCCAAATCCGTAGGCTGTAGAACACCGATATGGCCCAAAAATTCTCCATTCAAGATGTTTTTCCATTTGTCCACACAAATGGCCGCAAAAATAAAAATGGACCACACTGGGACAATCCCAACTCACTGGCATGCCCCGATTGTTTTTTGACCCACAACACACCTAGACCCTGGGCCCACCCTCAAAACCGTGTGCTATAGCACACCGATTTGGACTGAAAAATGCCCCGTTCGTGCCATTTCGCCCTATATCCATCCAAATGGCCATACAAAATAAACTGACCATACTGGGATAATCATCAACCACCCGGGCATGCCTCGGTTGATTTTTTGCCTACAATATGCACAAAACCTGAGCCCAACCACAAAATCACAGGCTAAAGCATATCGATTTCTCCTGAAAATGCCTCATTCGTGCTGTTTTGCCTGTTTGTTCACCCAAATTGCCACAAAAATAAAATAGACCACACTGGGACGATCACCAACCTCTCTAGCCTACCCCGGTCGATGTTTGGCCATAGCACACATGGACCTCGATCCCACCCTCAAAATTTTGGGCTATAGCACACTTATTTGGTCCAAAAATGGCCCATTCACGCCGTTTTGCCCGTTTATCCACCCAAATTACCATGAAAATTAAAACAGAACATACTGGAATGATCACCAACCTCCCTGGCATGCCCCGATCGATTTTCAACTACAGCATGCCCGAACCCTGAGCCTACCCCAAAAATCGTAGGCTATTGAACACCGATTTATCTCGAAAATACCCCATTCGCGTTGTTTCGCTTGTTTATCCACCTAAATAGACAGTAAAAATTTAACGAACCATACTGGGATGATATCTCCAACCTCTCTGGAATAAACTGGTCAATTTTAGGCCCACTGTACGCCCGAAACTCGGGCCCACCCTCAAAACCGTGGGCTATAGCAAACCGATCTGGCCCAAAAAAACCCATTTTGCACCGTTTCGCCCGTTTGACCACCGAAATTGCCACAAAAATTTAAAGGGACCACACTGGAACGATCCCCAACCTCCCTGACATGCCCCGATCAATTTTTGGCCCACAGCACGTCCTGCCCCTGGGCTCATCCCCAAAATCGTGGGCTATAGCACATCGATTTGGCTCGAAAATGCCTTCTTCATGCTGTTTCGCCCGTTTGACCACCCAAATGGCCATGAAAGATTAAATGGACCACATTGGGACAATCCCCAATACTCTGGAATACCCTGGTTAGTTTTCGGCCCACAGCACACTCGGACCCTGGGCCCACCCGTTAAACCATAGCATAATCGATTAGGGCATGCCCTGGTGAATGCCTCATTTGCTTTGTTTCTTCCGTTTGTCAACCCAAATAGCCACAAAAATTCAAATGGACCATAACCTCCCTGGCATGCCCAATTATATTTTTCGCCCACAGCACGCCCGGACCCAGGGCTCAGCACTAAAACCGTGGGCTATAGCACACCGATTTGGTAAAAAAACACCCCGTTTGCTCCGTTTCGCCTGTTTGTCCACCCAAATGGCCACAAAAAATTAAACGCACCACAGTAGAAAATCCCCAACCTCCCTGGTATACCTCGGTACATTATTGTCCCACAGCCCGCCAGAACCCCAAGCCCACCGACAAAATCGTGGGCTATAGCACATCGATTTGGCCCAAAAAATGCCCCGTTCATGCTGTTTCACCCATTTGTCCACCCAAATGGCCAAAATAATTTAAATGGACCAAGCTGGGACGATCCCCAACCTCCCTGGCATGCCTCGGTTGATTTTTCGCTGATAGCACATCCATATCTTGGGCCCACCTCTAAAAATCGTGGGTTATAGCACATCGATTTGCCCCGAAAATGCCCCATTTGCACCGTTTTGCCTATTTCGCCGCACAAATGGCCACAAAAATTTAAACGGACCACACTGGGACGATAACATCCAATTTTTGGAATTAATCTAGACCATCTAATCTTAGATAAATCGTATCGATAATGCCGTCTTAACCATTTTATCCATTGATTGATTCTATGCCTCTGAGGTTTTTTATGTTTTAATTCAGAATGAAAAATTCCTAGTGTTCTAAAATAGTCCTTTATTTTAGTCTTAAGGAAAAAAGACGTTCTGTTATATTGAAGAAAAGATTTAAATTTAGACAAATTAATAACTTGGGTTTGTGATAATTTGTAAAATACATATGCTTGTGACAAGTAGGATAAATCAAAAAAACTATGTGATATTTTCTTACTAATATTATAAATATTATGAAGTGACTTTTTTATAGTCGAAAAAGTAAATTTTTGGCCCACAGCACGCCCGGACCCCGAGCCCACCCCCAAAATCGTGGGCTGTAGCACACTGATTTAGCCCAAAAATGCCTCGTTTGCGTTGTTTTGTACATTTGTCCACCAAATGGCCATGAAAAATTAAACGAACCACACTGGGATGATCCCCAACATCTATGGCATGCCTCGGTACATTTTCAACTCACAGCATGCCCGTATCCCGATTCCACCCATGAAACCATAGGCTATAGCACACTGATTTGGCCTAAAAATTCCTCGTTCGCACCGTTTTACCTTTTTGTCCATTCAAATGGCCACAAAATTTAAACGAACCCCACTAGGACAATCCCAACCTCTCTGGCATGCCCTGGTTGATTTTCGGCTCACAGTATGCCCTGATCCTGAGCCTACCCCTGAAACCATAGGCTATAGCACACAGATTTGGCCTGAAAGCACCTCGTTCGCGCCATTTCGACCGTTTATCCATAGAAATGGCCACAAAAAATTAAACAGACCACACTTGGACGATCCCAAATCTCCCTAACACACCTCGGTTGATTTTTGGCCCACAGCACGCCTAGACCCCTTGACCACCCCCAAAATCGTGTGATATAGCACACCAATTTGGCCCCAAAATGCCCCATTCATGCTGTTTTGGCCGTTTGTCCACCAAATGACCACATAAATTTAAACGAACCATACTGGGATGTTCCCTAACTTCCCTAGCATGCCCCGGTTGATTTTTAGCCTACAGCATGCCCGAACCCCGAGCCTACCCCCCAAAACCATGGGATATAACACACCAATTTGGCCTAAAAATGCTCCGTTCACACTATTTCCCTCGTTTGTCCACCCAAATGGCCATAAAAAATTAAACGAACCATACTGAGATGATCCTCAACCTCCCTGGCGCACCTCGATCGATTTTTGACCTACGGCACGCCCGAACCCCAATCCCACCCCCAAAACTGGGGGCTATAGTACACCAATTTGGCCCAAAAATGCCTCATTTGTTCCAATTCGCCCGCTTGTCAATGCAAATGACCATGAAAATTTAAAAGTACCATAATGGGACGATCCCCAACCTCCCTAGCATGCCTCTATTAATTTTCAGCCCACAGCATACCCGAACCCCGAGCCCACCACCGAAATCGTGGGCTCTAACATACTAATTTAGACAGACAATGCCCCATTTACCCCATTTAGTAGGTTTGTCCACCCAAATGGCCATGAAAATTTAAACAGACCACACTGTGATGATCTATAACCTCCCTGGCATGCCATGATTGATTTTCAGCCCAGAACACACTCATACCCAAGGCCCACCCCTGAAACTATGGGCTATAGTACACTGATTTAGCTCGAAAATATGTCGTTCACGATATTTTGCCCGTTAGTCCACCCAAATAGCCACGAAAAATTAAACGAACCATACTGGGATGATCCCCAACCTCCTCGATATGCCCCGATCGATTTTTTGCCTACAGCATGCCCGGACCCTGGGGTCACCCCAAAACCGTGGGCTATATCACACTTATTTAGCCTGATAATGCACCATTCGCACCGATTCGCCCTCTTGTCCATGCAAATGGCCATGAAAATTTAAATGAACCATACTGTGTCGATCCCCAACTTCCTTTGCATGTCTCGATGAATTTTAATCTGACATTACGCCCGAACTTTGGGCACACCCCTGAATTCGTGGGCTATAGCACACTGATTTGGCATAAAATTGCCCCATTCGTGTCGATTCATCCGTTTGTCCACCCAAATGGCCACAAAAATTTAAACGGACCATACTGGGATGATCTCCAACCTCCCTGGCATGCCCTAGTTAATTTTTGGCCCACAGAATGCTTGGACCCCAGACCCACCACCAAAATTGAGGGCTATAGCACACCAATTTAGCTAAAAAATGCCCCGTTTGCACCATTTCGCTCGTTTGTCTACCCAAATAGCCATGAAAAATTACATGGACCCCACTGAGATGATACTCAACCTCCTTGGCACACCTCGATCGATTTTCAACTCACAGCACACTCGAACCCCGATCCCATCCCCAAAACTGTGGGTTGTAGCACACCGATTTGGCCCAAAAATGCCTCATATGCGCCAATTCGCTCGCTTGTCAATGTAAATAACCATGAAAATTTAAATGTACCACAATGGGATGATCTCTAACCTCCCTAGCACGCTTCGGTTGATTTTCAGTGCACAGCACGCCTGGACCTCTGGCCCACCACCGAAACTGTGGGCTCTAGCTCACCAATTTAGCCCAAAAATGCCCTGTTTACCCTATTTCGCCGGTTTGTCCACCCAAATGGCCACGAAAATTTAAACAAACCATACTGCGATGATCTCTTACTTCTATGGCATGCCCCGATCAATTTTTGCATGTAGAACGCCCAGACCCTAGGCCCACCCCCAAAACCGTGGGCTATAACACACTGATTTGGCTCGAAAATGCACCATTCGTAGTGTTTTGCCCGTTTGTCCACCCAAATGGCCACGAAAAATTAAATTAACCGTATTACGATGATCCCCAATCTTGCTGGCATACCCCGGTTGATTTTTGGCCTACAGCACGCCCAGACCCTGGGCCCACCCCAAAAGCGTGGGCTATAGCACACTGTTTTGGCCTAAAAATGCCCCGTTCGCATCGTTTCGCCCTCTTGTCCACCCAAATGGACATGAAAATTTAAACGAACCACATTGGGTTGATCCCCAACATCCCTGGAATACCTCAATCAATTTTTGTCACACAGCACGCCTAGACCCCAGTCCAACCCCCGAATCCCTGGGCAATAGCACACCGATTTGGCCCGAAAATGCCCCGTTAGTGTCATTTCCTTCGTTTGTCTACCCAAATGGCCACAAAATTTTAAATGGACCATACTGAGATAATCCCCAACATCCTTGGCACGCCCCAGTCAATTTTTTGTCCACAGCACGACTGGACTCTGGGCCCACCCCCAAAATCGTGTGCTATAGCGCACCGATTTAGCCCAAAAATGCCTCGTTTGCATCGTTTTGCTCGTTTGTCCAACTAAATGGCCGTGAAAAATTAAACGGACCATACTGGGATGATCCCCAACTTCTCTGGTATACGACAGTCGATTTTTCACCCACAGCACGCCTGAACCCCAGTCCCACCCATAAAACTGTGGGCTATAGCACACTGATTTGGCCCAAAAATGCTCCGTTCATGCTGTTTCGCCCGTTTGTCCATCCAAATGGCTACGAAAAATTAAATGGATCACAATGGGATGATTCCTAACCTCCCTTTTATGCCTCTGTCAATTTTTGGCCCACAGAACACCCGTACCCCAGGCCCCACACCAAAATCGTGGGCTATAACACACCGATTTAGCCCAAAAATGCCTTGTTTGCATCATTTTATCCGTCTGACCAACCAAATGGCCAATAAAAATTAAACGGACCACACTAAGATGATCCCCAGCATGCCCTGGTCGATATTCATCCCACAGAACTCCAGGACCCTAGGCCCATCCCCCAAATCTATGGGCTATAGCACACCGATTTGGATCGAAAATATCCCGTTTACGCCATTTTGTTCGTTTGTCAACAAAAATAGCCACGAAAAATTAAACGGACCTCACTGGGATGATCCCAACCTCCCAGGCACGCCCTGATTGATTTTTATCCCTCATCCCATCTGGGCCCTCAGGCCCACCTCAAAAATCGTGACCTATAGCACACCGATTTTGTCTAAAAATGCCTAGTTCATGCCGTTTCTCCCGTTTGTCCACCCAATTGGCCACGAAAACTTAAAAGAACCACACTGGGAAAATCCTCAACTTCCCTAGCATACCATGGTAAATTTTTGGCCCACATCACACCCGAACCCCAGGCCCCACCCTAAACACATGAGGTATAGCACATCGATTGCCCCATTCGCGCCGTTTTCCCCTTTTGTCCATCCTAATGGCCATAAAAATTTAAACGGACCACACTGGGATGATCCCGAAACTCCCTTTCATGCCTCTGTGGATTTTTGGCCCACAACACACCCGGAACAAGGGCTATAGCACGCCAATTTGGCCTGATAATATCTCGTTTGCGTTGTTTTGCCCATTTGTCCACACATATGGCCACAAAAAATTAAACAGACCACATTGGGGTGATCCCCAACCTCCCTGGCACCCTTCAGTACATTTTTAGCCCAGAGCATATCGGATCCCGAGCCCACACCCAAAACCGTAGGCTATAGCATATCGATTTTGCAAAAAAATGCCCCATTCGCGTCGTTTCGCCTCTTTGTCCACCCAAATGGACATGAAAAATTAATTGGATCACACTGGGATAATCCCCAACCTCCTTAGCTTGCCTCAATTGATATTTGGACTACAACACGTTTGGACCCTGGGACAACCCCTAAAATCGTGTGCTATAGCACACCGATTTGGCCCAAAAATGCCTAGTTTGCGTCATTTCGCCTGTTTGACCACCCAAATGGCCACAAAAATTTAAACGAACCACGCTGGGATAATATCTAACCTCTCTGACATGCCCCGATCAACTTTTAGCCCATAGGACGCCTGAATCCTAGGCCTACCACCAAAACCGTGGGCTATACCACATCGATTTGTCCTAAAAATGCCCCATTTGCGCTGTTTCGCCCGTTTGTCCACGTAAATGGTCACAAAAAATTAAACCAAAAATATTATGATGATACCCAACCTCCCTGGCAACCCCAATATATTTTTGGCCCATAGTACGTCAGACCCGGGCCCACCCCAAAAAAACTGTGTGCTATGGCACATCGAATAGGCCGTAAAATACCCCACTCTCGTTGTTTCTCCCGTTTGTCCACCCAAATGACCACAAAAATTTAAACATACCACACTAGGATTATTCTTAATCTCCTTGGCATGCCTCGATCAATTTTTGTCCCATAGCACACCCGAACCCTGTGTCCACCCCTGAAATCATGGGCTATAGCACATCGATTGGGCCTGAAAACACCCCGTTCATACCGTTTAGCCTGTTTGTCCACCCAAATAGACATGAAAAATTAAATGGACCACACTGTGATGATTCCAAACCTCTACGGCATGCCCAAGTAAATTTTTGGCCCACAGCACGCTCGGTCCCCAGGCCCACCCAGAAGTCGTGGGCTATAGCACATCAATTTGGCTCAAAAATGCCCCGTTCTCGCCGTTTTGCCCGTTTGTCCACCCAAATGGCCACCAAAATTTAAATGGACCATATTAGGATGAACGCCTACCTCCCTGGCATGCCCCGATCAATTTTTTACCCACAACATGCCCGAACCCTGGGCCCACCCCTGAAACCATGGGCTATAACACATCGATTTTATTCAAAAATGCTCGATTCATTTTGTTTTGCCCGTTTGTCCATCGAAATGGCCATTAATAATTAAATAGACTGCGCTGTGATGATCCCACTCCTCCCTGGCATGCCCCAATCAATTTTTGACCTATAGTATGCTCGGATATCGGGCCCACCCCTATATCCGTGGGCTAAGCACATTGATTTGGCCAGAAAAAGCCCTATTCCCACCATTTTGCCCTTTGATCCACCAAATGACCATAAAAATTTAAGCGGACCACACTGGGATGATTCCCAACCTCTATGGCATAGCTCGGTATATTTTTGGCCTACAACACGCCTGGGCCCGGGGCCAACCCCCGAAACCATGGGCTATAGCATATTGATTTAGTTCGAAAATTCCTCATTCATGCCGTATCACCCGTTAATTCACCCAAATGGAAACGAAAAATTCAATGAAATACACTGGGACTATCCCCTACGTCCTTGGTACGCCCCAGTCAATTTTTAACCCACAGCATACCTGTACCCCAGGCCCACGCCCAAAATAGTGGGCTAAGCACATCGATTTAGCCTGAAAATGCCCCATTAGTGCCGTTTTGCCCGTTTGTCCCCCAAGTGGCCACAAAAATTTAAACAGACCAAACTGGGACTATCCCTAACCTCCTTTCCATGCTCTGGTTGATTTTTGGCCTGCAACACACCCAGACCCTATTCCCACCCTCAAAACCATAGGCTATAGCACACCGATTGGCCAAAAAATGCCTCATTCGTGTAGTTTCACCTGTTTGTACACCCAAATGGCCATGAAAAATTAAACAAACCACATTGGGCCAATCACCAACCTCCCTGGCTTGCCCCAGTCAATTTTGGGCCTACAGCATGGCCGGACCCCGAGCCCACCCCTGAAACCGTAGGCTATAGCACACCGATTTGGCTTGAAAATGCCCCATTCGTGCCATTTCGCCCGTTTATCCACTCAAAAGTCCACAAATAATTAAACGGACCGCACAGGGACGATCCTAACCTCCATGGCATACCCTGATTGATATTTATCCCACAATACACTCGGACCCCGGGCCAACTCCCAAAATCGTGGGCTATAGCACACCGATTTGGCTCAAAAATTCCCTGGTCGTACTGTTTCGCCCGTTTGTCCACCCAAATGGCCATGAATAATTAAACAGACCATACTAGAATGATTTTCAACCTCCCTGACACGCTCAGGTTGATTTTTGTCCCACAGTACGCCCGGACCCCTAGCCCACCCCCGAAACCATGGGCTATACTAACTGATTTAGCCTGAAAACTCCCCGTTCATGGCGTTTTGCCCGTTTGTTCAACTAAATGGAAAGAAAAATTTAAATGAACCCCACTGGGATGATCTCCAACCTCTATGACACACCCCAATCAATTTGTGACCTACAGCCCGCCCGAACCCCGATCTCACCCTCAAAACCATGGGCTATAGCAAACTAATTTGGCCCAAAAATGCCCCGTTTGCGCCGTTTTGTCCGTTTGTCCACACAAATAGCCATAAAAAATTAAACGGACTGCACTGGGATGATTCTCAACCTCCCTGGCATGACTCAATCAATTTTCGGCCCACATCAGACCTAAACCCCAGCTTCACCCCTTAAACCGTGGGCTATAGCACACCTATTCGGCCCAAAAATGCCCCGATCATGCCGTTTTGCCTGTTTGTCCACCTAAATGGCCATAAAAATAAACGGACCACACTAGGACGATCCCAAACCTCCCTAGCACGCCCCAGTATTTTTTTAGCCCACAGCACGCCCGGGCCCATCTCCGAAACCTTGGGCGATAGCATAATTTATCCCAAAACTGCTCCGTTCGCGCCATTTCGCCCGTTTGTCCACCTAAATGGCCACGAACAATTAAACAGACCACACTAGGAAGATCCCCAACCTCCCTAGTATGCCCCGATCGATTTTCGATCTACAACACACCCGATCCCTGGGCCCACCTTCGAAACGGTGGCTATAGCACATCAATTTGGACCGAAAAATGCACCGCTTATGCCGTTTCACCCTTTTGTCCACCCAAATGGCCATAAAAATTTAAAAAGTACACAATGGGATGATTCTCAAACTCCCTGGCATACCCCGATCACTTTTTGGACAACAGCACACCTGAACCCCAAGCCTACCCCCAAAATCGTGGGCAATAGCACACCGATTTGGCCTGAAAATGCCCCGTGCGAGCCATTTTGCCCTTTTATATACCCAAATGGCCACGAAAAATTAAACGGACCACACTAGGATGATCCCCAACCTCACTGGCATTCCTCGTTCAATTTTTGGCCTAAACCACGTCTGGACCACAGACCCATCCCCATAACCGAGGGCTATAGCACACTCATATGGCCTTAAAATGCCCCATTCACGTCATTTCATCCGTTTGTCCACCCAAATGGCCACAAAAATTTAAAATAACTGTACAAGGATAATCTCCAACCTTCCTGGCATGCCCCGATCGATTTTGCATGCTTGGACCCCGGGACCACCCCTAAAACCATGGGCTATAGTACACCATTTGGCCTAAAAATTCCCCATTTGCGCTGTTTCGCTCATTTGTCCGCCCCAAATGGCCATAAAAATTTAAGCGGACCATACTAGGATGATCCCCAACCTCCCTCGCATGCCCCGATCAACTTTTTGACTCATTGCACACCCAGAACTCGGGCCCACCCCCAAAACCGTAGGCTATAGCACACCGATTTGGCTCAAAAATGCCTCGTTCATGCAGTTTCACCCGGTTGTACACACAAAGGGCTACGACAAATTAAAACGACCATACTGGGATGACCTCTAACCTCTTTGGTCTGCCTCGACCAATTTTTGGAACCGACAGCACGCCCGAACCCAAGTCCCACCCCTGAAACCGTGGGCCATAGAACACCAATTTGGCCCAAAAATATCCCATTCCCGTCGTTTTGCTTGTTTGTCCACCCTAATAGCCACAAAAAATTAAACGGACCACACTGGGACAATCCCAACCTCCCTGGCATGCCCCAGTCAATTTTCTGCCAATAACACGATCGAACCCTGGGCCCACCCCTAAAATCATTTACTATAGCACACTAATTTCACCTAAAAATGCCCCATTCGAGCAGTTTCACCCGTTTATCCACCCACATGCCATAAAAATGTAAATGAATTACACTGGGATGATTTTCAACCTCCATGACACTCTCTGGTCAATTTTTGGCCCACAGTACACTGGACCTCGGGCACACCAGTTTGGCTTGAAAATGCCCTGTTTGCACCGTTTCGCCCATTTGTCCACCCTAAATGGCTACAAAAATTTAAACGGACCATACTGAGATGATGCCCAACCTCCCTGGCATACCCAATTTGATTTTTATCCCACATCACGCTCGGACCCTAGGCCAACCGCTGAAACCGTGGGCTATAGCATATCGATTTGGCCGGAAAATTCCCCGTACCGTTTCGCCCGTTTGTCTACCCAAATGGCCAAAAAAATTTAAACAGACTTTACTAGGATGATCCTCATCCTACCTCGCAAGCCTCGGTAGATTTTTTATCCACAGCACGATAGAACCCTGGGCCCACCCCTAAAATTGTGAACTATAGCTCACCGATTTGGCCCAAAAACACCCTGTTCACGTTGTTTTGCCCGTTTGTCCATCCAAATGCCCATGGAAAATTTAACGGACTATACTGTATGATCTCCAACCTTCCAGGCATGTCCTAATCGATTGTTTTCCCATAACACGCCCAAACCCCGGGTCCAACCCCAAAACCGTGTGCTATAGCACACTAATTTGGCCCGAAATCGCCCCATTCACGCTATTTTGACATTAGTTCGCCCAAATGGCCAAAAAAATTTAAATGGACCATACTGGGATAATCCCCAACCTCCCTGGAGATCCCTGGTTGATTTTTATCCCATAGCACGCCCTAATACCGGGCCCACCCCCAAAATCGTGGACTATAGCACTCCAATTTTGCCCAAAAATGCCTCGTTCGAGCTATTTCGCCCGTCTAACCACCCAAATAGCCATGAAAATTTAAACGAACAAAACTGGGATGATCCCCAACCTCTCTAGCACGCCCAGGTCAATTTTTGTCCCACAGCACTCCTAGAACCCAGGCCCACTCCTTAAATCGTGGGCTATAGCACGTCGATTTGGCCCGAAATTGCCCCGTTCGTGTTGTTTTGCCCGTTTGTCCATACAAATGGCTTCGAAAAACTAAACAGACAACGCTGGGATAATCCCAAACCTCCCTGTCATAAACCAATTGATTTTTGGCCCATAGCACGCTTGAACCTCGAGCCCACCCCGAAAATAGTGGGCTATAACATACCGATTTAGCCCGAAAATGCCCCATTTGCGCCGTTTCACCCATTTGTCCACCCCAAATGGCCATAAAAATTTAAACTGACCACACTGGTACGATGTTGGCCAACACCACGCCCGGACCCCAGGCTCACCCCCGAAGCTGTGTGCTATAGCACACCGATTTGGCTCGAAAATGCCCCGTTCGCCTCATTTCACTGTTTTGTCTACCTAAATAGCCACAAAAATTTAAACGGTCTGCATTGTGATGATCCCCAATATCCCTGGCATGCACCAATCAGTTTTTGGCCCACAGCACGCCCGGACCCCGGGTTCACCCCCAAAACCGTGGACTATAGCACACTGATTTGGTTTAAAAATGCCTCGTTCGCACCATTTTTCCCATTTGTCCACCCAAATGGAACCAAAAATTTAAACAGACCACACTGAATGATCCCCAACCTCCCTGGCATGCCCCAATCATTTTTTAACCCACAGCACACCCGGACCTCGGGCCCACCCCTGAAACCATGGTCTGTAGCACATCGATTTGGCCTGAAAATGCCTCGTTCGCACCATTTTTCCTATTTATTAACCTAAATGGCCACGAAAATTTAACCGAACTACACCGGGATGATCCCCAACCACCCTAGCACGCCCCGATTAATTTTTGACCCATGCCTGAACCTCGAGGCCACTCCCAAAACCATGGGCTATACCACACCAATTTGGCTCAAAAATATCCCGTTCATGCTGTTTTGCCCGTTTATCCACCCAAATAACCACAAAAATTTAAACGGACCAAAAGGGATGATATCCAACCTCCCTGACATGCCCTGGTCGATTTTCAACGCACAGCACGCCCGGATCCCAGGCCCACTCCCAAAACCGTGAGCTATAGCATATCGTTTTGGCTCGAAAATACCCCGTACGTGCCATTTCACCCGTTTGTCCACATAAATGGCTACCAAAATTTCAACGGACCACACTAGGATGATATACAACCTTCCTGAAATTCCTTGGTCGATTTTTGGCCCACAGCACGCCTGGACCACGGCCCTGCCCCTAAAACCGTGGGCTATAGCACACCGATTTTTCTTGAAAAATGCCCCGTTCTTGCCGTTTTGCCCATTTTCCACCCAAATAGCAATGAAAAATTAAATGGACCACACTGGGATGATCATTTACCTCCCTAGCATGCCTCGATCGATTTTTGGCCCACAAGACGCTCGAACCCAGGCCCACCCCTTAAAACGTAGGCTATAGTACACCGATATAACCTGAAAATGCCCTATTCGCGCCCTTCAGCCCATTTGTCCACCCAAATGTCCATGAAAATTTAAACAAACTAAACTGGGGTAATCTTCAACCTCCCTGGCATGCCCCGACCAATTTTTGGCCCACAGCACGCCCGAACCTCTGGACCACCCCTAAAACTGTGGGCTAAAGCACACCAATTTATCCCGAATATGCCCCGGTCGCGCCGTTTTGCCCGTTTGTCCACCCAAATGGCCATGAAAATTTAAATGGACCAAACAGGGGAGATTCCGAACCTCCCTGGCATGCCCCGGTTAAATTTTAACCCACAACACGCTTGGACCTCAGGCTCCCCCCAAAATCGTGGGCTATAGCACACCGATTTGCCTCGAAAATAACCCGTTCGTGCTGTTTTGCCCGTTTGTCCACCATAAATGGCCAAAAAAATTTAAACTGACTACACTGGGATGATCCCTAGACTTCTTGACATACCCCGGTCAATTTTTGTCCCACAACACTCCCGAACCCAGGACCCACCCTAAAATCCGTGAGCTATAGCTCACCGATTTAGCTCAAAAAATCCTCGTTCATGCCGTTTTGATCGTTTGTCCACCCAAATGGTCACGAAAATTTAAACATACCATACTGGGATGATCCCCAACCACCCTAGAGCGCCCCAGTCAATTTTTGAACCACAGCACTCCCAAACCCCGGGCCTACCCCCAAAATCGTGGGCTATAGCACACCAATTTTGCCCGAAAAGGCCCCATTCATGCCGTTTCGCCCATTTGTCCACCCAAATAGCCACAAAAAATTAAACAGACCATACTGAAATGATCCCCAACCTCTCTAAAATGTGCCGGTTGATTTTCAGTCTACAATACGCCCAGACTCCAAGCCCACCCGCAAAACCGTGGGCTATATCACACCAATTTAGCCCAAAAATGCCCCGTTCACGCCGTTTCGCCCTTTGTCCACCCCAAATGGCCACCAAAATATAAAATGACCACACTCGGATGATCCCCAACATCCCTGACATATCCCGATCGATTTTTGGCCTAGATTACACCCAAACCCTGACCCATCCCCAAAATCGTGGTCTATAGCACATCGATTTGGCCTAAAAATGCCTCATTCGCGCCATTTCGCCCATTTGTCCACCTAAATGGCCACAAAAATTTTAACGGACTACACTGGGATGATCCCCAACCTTCTTGGCATGCCTCAATCAATTTTTGGACCCCAGCATACCCGGAACACGAGCCCACCCACAAAACCATGGGCTATGTAATACCGATATTGACCGAAAATGCCTCGTTCGCACCGTTTCACCTGTTCGTCCTCTCAAATGTCCACGAAAATTTAAACAGACTTCACTAGGATAATCCTAAACCTCCCTGGCATGCCTCAGTTGATTTTTGGCCTACAACACGCCCGGATCCCAAGTCCGACCCCAAAATCGTGGGCTAAAACATATCGATTTGGCCCAAAACTGCCACTTTCACTCTGTTTTGCCCTTTAATGGCCACAAAAATTTAAATGGACTACACTGGGATGATCCCCAACCTCCCTGGCATGCCTCAATCAATTTTTGGCCAATAGCACGCCTGGAACCTGCGCCCATTCCCAAAACCGTGGGCTATAGCACACCAATTTGTACCAAAAATGCCTTATTTGTACTGTTTTATCCGTTTGTCCACCTAAATGTCCACAAAAATTTAAAACGACCACACTGGGATGATCCAACCTCCCTTTCACACCTCAGTTGATTTTAGACCCACAGTACATTTGGACCCCAGGCCTACCCCCAAAACCTTGGGCTATATCACTTTGATTTGGCCCGAAAACACCTCATTCCCGTCATTTCTCCCATTTGTCCACCCATATGCCCACAAAAAATTAAACGGACTACATTGGGATGATCCCAACCTCTATAGCTTGCCCTGATTGAATTTAGGCCCATATCATGCTCGAACCCTGAGCCCACCCCAAAATTGTGGGCTATGGCAAACTATTTGGCCCAAAAATGCCCGTTTCGCGCCGTTTTGCCTGTTTGTCCACCCAAATAGTCAAAAAAATTAAAACAGACCATACAGGGATGATCCCAAACCTCCTTTCATGCCCCGATCGATTTTCGACTCACAACACGCCTGGATCCTGGGCCCATCCCAAAAATCATGCGCTATAGCACTCCAATTGGCCCGAAAATACCTCATTTGTGCCATTTCGCCCGTTTGTCCACCCAAATAGCCACGAAAATTTAAACGAATGATACTGGGACGTTCCCAACCTCCCTGGCATACCCCGATTGATTTTTGGTCTAAAGCACACCTGGACCCTGGGACCACTCCTAAAACCATGGGATATAGCACACCGATTTGACCCAAAAAAGCCCAATTTGTGCTATTTCGCTACTTTGTAAAACCAAATGGCCACAAAAATTTAAACGGACCATACTGGGATTATCCCCAACCTCCCTGGAACACCCCAATCAATTTTGGACCCACAGCTCAGCCGAAACCCGGGCCCACCCCCAAAACTGTGGTCTACTGCACCTCGATTTGGCCCAAAAATTCCTCATTCGCATTGTTTTGCCCATTTGTCCACCCAAATGGCAACAAAAATTTAAACAAACCACACAGGGGTGATACCCAACCTCCGTGGCATGCCCCGGTCAATTTTGACCCACATAATGCGCGAACCCCGGGCTCGCCCCAAAAGCATGTGCTATGGCACACCAATTTGGCCTGAAAATGCCCCATTTTGCCGTTTTTCTTGTTTGTCCACAGCACATACGAACACAGATTTGGCCCATAGCACGCCCAGACACCGGACCCACCCTCAAAATTGTGCGTTATAGGACACTGATTTGGCTCAAAAATGCCCCACTCACACCGTTTGTCCACCCAAATAGCCACGAAAATTTAAACGAACTGCACTGGGATGATCCCCAACCTCCTTGGCACAACCCGGTCGATTTTTGACCCACATAATTCCCGGACCCCTAGGCCCACCCCCGAAGTCGTGGGCTATAGCACATCGATTTAGCCCAAAAATGCCCCGTTCGCATCATTTCTCCCGTTTGTCAACCCAAATGGCCACAAAAAATTAAATGGACCACACAGGGACAATCCCCAAACTCCTTTGCACACCTCCATCAATTTTGGTACACAACATGCCCGGACCCTGGGTCCACCTTCAAAACCGTAGGATATAGCACACTGATTTGGCCCTAAAATGCCTCATTCACTTTTTCACCCGTTTGTCCACGCAAATGGCCGTGGAAAATTAAATGGACCACACTAGGACGATCCCCAACCTCTCTAGCATGCCCCAGTTAATTTTTTGCCCACAACACGCTCGGACCCCTAGCCCAAAAAAAGCTTCGTTCAAGCCATTTTACCCATTTGTCCAACCAAGTGGCCACAAAAATTTAAACGAACCATACTGGGATGATCCCCAACCTACCTGGTATGCCTCGATTGATTTTTGACCTACAGCATACCCGAAACCCGGGGTCACCCCCAAAACCGTGGCTGTTACACCCCGATTGGGCTCAAAAATACCCTGATAGTGCCATTTTGCCTGTTTGACCACCCAAATGGCCACGAAAATTTAAACGGACGACCCTGGGATGATCCCCAACCTCCCTGGCATGATCTGATTGATTTTTGACCCCCTAGACTCCCAAAATCTAAGCCCACCCCTAAAACCGTGGGTTATATCACACCAATTTAGCGTGAAAAAGCCCCATTCGCGCAGTCTCGCCCGTTTGTCGACCCAAATGGCCACAAAAAATTAAACAAACCATACTAATATGATCCTCAACCTCTCTGGCATACCTCTATCGATTTCCAATCTACAGCACGCCCAGACCCCAGGCCTACCCCCAAAAATGTGGGCTATAGCACACCGACTTGGCTTGAAAATGCCCTGTTCGCTTTATTTCACCCATTTATGAACCTAAATGGCCACAAAAATTTAAATGGACCATACTAGAATGATCCCCAATGACCCTGGCATGACTCGATAAATTTTGAACCCACAGCACGCTCGAACCCTGGGCCCACCCTCAAAACCGTGAGCTATAGCAAACCGGTTTAGCTCGAAAATGCCCTGTTCACGCTGTTTCTCCTGTTTGTCCACCCAAATAGCCACAAAAATTTAAACAGACCACACTGGGATGATACCCAACCTCCTTGGCATGCCTCGATCTATTTTTAACCGACTGCATGCTCAGACCCCGAGCCCAATCCCAAAACCATGGGCAATAGCACACCGATTTGGCCTAAAAATTCCCCGTTCATGCCGTTTCCCCATTTGTCTACCCAAATGGCCACAAAAATTTAAATGAACCACACTAGGATGATCCTCAAACTCTTTAGCACGTCCCAATCGATTCGTCCCACAACACGTTTAGATCCCAGGTCTACCTCTGAAATTGTGGACTATAGCACACAGATTTGGCTCGAAAACTCCTCATTCACGCCGTTTCACCTGTAGTCCACCCCAAATGGCTATAAAAATTTAAACGGACCACAGTGACGATTTCCAACCTCCCTGGCATACCTCAATAGATTTTCGACCCATAGCATACCTGAACCCTTAGCCTACCCCAAAACTGTGGGTTATATACACCGATTTGGACTAAAAATGCTCCGTTCGTGCCGTTTTGCCTGTTTGTCCACCCAAATGACAGCAAAAATTTAAACAGACCAAATTGGGATGATCCCCAATCTCCCTGGTATGCCCTGATAGAATTTTGGCCCATAAAATACTCAGATCCCGGGTCCATCCCCAAAACCGTGGACAATGGCATACCTATTTAACCTGAAAATGCCTTGTTCACACCGTTTTGACCGTTTGTCCCCCTAAATGTCCACAAAAAATTAAACGGACCATATTGGGACAATCCCTAACCACCCTGTCATGTCTCGGTATATTTTTGGCCCACAGCACACCCGAACATCGAGCCCACTCCAAAATTGTGGGTTATAACACACCGATTTGACCTAAAAATACCCCGTTCGCACTATGTGTCCACTCAAATATCCACAAAATTTAAACAAACCACACAGGGATGATCCCCAACCTTCCTAGCATGCCTCAGTCAGTTTTTCTTCCACAACACGTCTAGACCCCAGACCCACCCCCAAAACCGTAGGCTACAACACATCAATTTGTCCTAAAAATGCCCCATTCTCGTTGTTTCACCTGTTGTCTACCCCAAATGGCCACGAAAATTTAAACGGACCATACTGGAATGATCCCTTACCTCTTTGGTATGCCCCAGTCGATTTTTGGCTAACAGAATGCCCGGTCCTCGAGCCCAACCCCAAAGTTGTGGGCTATAGCACACTGATTGGCTCAAAAATGCCTTGTTCGCGCCATTTTGCCCATTTGTCCACCTAAATAGCCACAAAAATTTAAACGGACCATACTGAGATGATCCCCTACCTTCCTGGAATGGCTCGGTCAATTATTGACCTACATCATGCTCAGACCCGAAGCCCACCCCCAAAATCGTGGGCTATATAACACATCGATTTGGCCCAAAAATGCCCCGTTTGCTCCGTTTTGCTCGTTTGTCCACCCAAATTGCCACAAAAATTTAAATGGACCACATTGGGATGATCCTCAACCACCCTGGCATGGCCCGATTTATTTTTGTCCCACAGCACTCTCGGACCCCGGGCACACCCCCGAAATTGTAGGCTATTGCACACTTATTTGGCCTAAAATTTACCCATTCTCGCTGTTTCACTGGTTTGTCCACCCAAATGGCCACGAAAATATAAACGGACCATAATGGGATGATCCCCAAACTCTATGGCATGCCCCAGTCAATTTTTGTCCCACAGCATGCCCGAACTCCAAGTCCACCCCCAAAACCTTGGGCTATAGCACATCGATTTGGCTTAAAAATGCCCCGTTTGTGCTATTTTGTCTGTTTGTCCATCCAAATGGCCATAAAAATTTAAAATGACCACACTGGGATGATCTCCAACCTCTCTGCCAGACCTCGATCAATTTTTGGCCCATATCACACTCGAACACCGGGTCCACCCCCTAAATCGAAGGCTATAGCACAACAATTTGCCCTAAAAATACCCTATTTGTGTTGTTTCACCCATTTGTCCACCCAAATTGCCATAAAAATTTAAACAGACCACACTAGGACAATACTCAACCTCCCTGGCAAGCCCCGATTGATCTTCGACCCACAGCACGCTCGAACCCCGATCCTACCCCTAAAACCATGGGTTAGCACACCAATTTGGCCCAAAAATACCCCGTTCGTGCCGTTTTGCCCGTTTGTCCACCTAAATAGGCACAAAAATTAAACTAACCATACTGGAAATATCCCTAACCTCCCTGTCATGCCCCGATCTATTTTCAGCCCACAGCACGCCTGAACCCCGAGCCCACTACTAAAACTATGGGCTATAGCAAACCAATTTGGCAAAAAACACCCTGCTCATGACCTTTCACCCGTTTGTCCACCCAAATGGCCACGAAGATTTAAACGGACCACACTTGGATGATCCCCAATCTCTTTGGCATGCCCCGATCAATTTTTTGCCTACAACAAGCTCGGACCCTAGGCCCAACCCCAAAACCATAGGCTATAGCACATCGATTTGGCCTGAAAACACCTTGTTTGTGCCGTTTTGTTCGTTTATCCACCCAAATTGCCACAAAAATTTAAACGGACCACACTGGGATGTTATTAACCTCCCTGGCATGCCCCGGTTTATTTTTGTCCCACAGTACACTCGGACCCCAGGCTCACCCCTGAAATCGTGGGTCATAGCACACCAATTTAGATCGAAAGTGCCCCGTTCACATCGTTTTGCCCATTTATCCACCCAAATAGCCACAAAAATTTAAAGGGACCATACTAGAATGATGACCAACCTCCCCTAGCATGTCCCGATCGATATCCAATTCAGAGTATTCAATTCATGCATAACGTTTCAGACTCAGTAGTGTTCTCATGTTCCCATTCATGCCTATTCAATAAAGGATCTCGAGTTTGAGACTGATGACCTTATCAATTTTAAGATCTCTCCCATGAAGGGAGTGAAGAGGTTCGACAAGAAGGGAAAACTCAGTCCCCGATATGTCGGTCCCTTTAAAATTCTTATTCGCTTCAGTAAGGTAGCTTATGGGCTCAAGTTGTCTTCAGATCTAGCCTCAGTTCATCCAGTGTTCTATGTCTCCTTGCCCAAGAAGTTCATAGGTGACCCATTAATTTTAGTCCCTATTCAGAGCATAGATGTTCAGAACAGCCTCTCTTATGAGGAAATTCCAGTTGAAATCCTAGACTATCAGATTCGTAGACTGAGGAACAAAGAAGTCCCTCTAGTTAAGGTTCTTTGGCGGAATCAGTCAGTTGAGGGAGCTACTTAGGAAGCATAACTAGACATGTAAACCAAGTACCCTCACCTCTTTTCCACTAACTCAGGCTCAGCTCAAGGTAACAGTTCTTCTTAAGCTTATTCAGTTTCATTCCCAGAATACCATTACAAACTTGGTACTAAGTACCATTGCATATTCTGTCATGTGTTCATGTATCAGTTCATTCAAGTAATCATGCATCAGATATGTATTCTCATTTCGAGAAACTCAGTTCATCAGAACATTCAGTCATGCATTCATTAGTCAGTTATCTATGTATCAGATATGCATGAACTCAGCTTATCAGTCATGCACCAGATATGTATGTACAGTATGATACATTCATCCCTTCAGTCATGATGGTCATGAAATCATGTTTCAATAGTGTATGTCTTGTACGTACTTTAGTTGGTCTTTCTCCCTTCTCATTCAGTCTCATTCGAGGATAAATATTCCCAAGGGGGAGATATTGTAAGATACCACAAAATCATGCGTCAAAAATCAGCTCCTTAAGCTCTTCAAAAGCTCCAACACTTAGAATATTTAGCTAAGTATTTAAGACTTAGTCTCATGTTAAGCTTCCAATCTTTGGGGAATTATTTCATGACCTTTCCGACCTCCGATTCTCGATTTTTAAGTTGTGTTGTGATGGGGCAAGGCAATAGTACATCTAAGGTTAGTTTCGGAATTTTTAGAATAGTGTAAGGGAATGTTTGGTTGCTCAAACCAGTAGCTAAAGGCGCTGGGGAGGCGCCGCACAGCATAGACCATCGGTTGAAGTAGGGCGCCACCAAGGATAGATCGGGGGTCTAAGCAAGGCGCCGCCCTGGGCC
This sequence comes from Capsicum annuum, assembly GCF_002878395.1. NCBI lineage: Eukaryota > Viridiplantae > Streptophyta > Magnoliopsida > Solanales > Solanaceae > Capsicum > Capsicum annuum. The sequence continues at coordinate 5,271,063 of NC_061118.1, read as the reverse complement.
AATTTTTCCTGCCTTACACCTCCGTGTTTTGAAGGGCAAATAGGTTATTTTCCACTCATATATATACTCAAAAACATGGGATTAAGCCCTTACACCAAAATAACTCTTTTCTCTCAAAAACCTCTCAAGAACAATCTAGGGTTTTTCATAAAAGATTCAAGTTCAAGAAATTCTACCTTCAATCTTGGTAGAATCATGAACTAAGGTATGCAAAGTGTTCATTCATGAACTCCTTTCGTCCATGAAGCTCAAGAATCCTATTTTAAAACAATATAACATGATGTTCATATTATGAATTGATTTTGATCATATTTATGTGTTGAATGATTCCCAAGTTAGAATCTTTATATGATTTTATGAAACTAGGATGGCATGTTAGTTGAAATCCATGAATTGAATTTGGTTTGAATTGATAAATTGAGGATCATACCTATGCCCTAATTTGTGCATGCCAGGTGTTTGATAAATTGCCTAGTAGAGTAGAAATCATGTATTATGACTCAATTGTGACTTAAATGACAAGGGCATGCTATTCACTCATGTTCAACATGACCCTCCATGTTATTGTTATATATTCTAATTGCTTGATAAAATATTCATGAGATTGGAAGTATGAAATAATGCCATGAATAGTTCCATTCCTATCCATGTACAATATTATGATGACCATGTGCTACACGAAATCCCTAAACTATTGTATTCATGGTGTTGATCATGTGTTCAAGAAGTTTCAAGTCTTGTCAGTTTCATGCTATCGAGTCCTGGGGGTATTTAATACCCAATAATTTAGCTGTGTGCCTAGAGCCATGTCAGTTTTCACGATACTCTCAGTCAAGCCATGTTCAATAAAATTCAGTCAGTCTCATGAATTAGGAAAACTCAGTAAATTCAGTATCAGTTCAGTAATCTCAGTTAATTATAATATCTCAGTTGTATTCCATCAGACAATGGAACTCTATGCACTCAGTCCAGTTTAGTTCAGTTAATTGTGTTCAGTATCTATTCAGATGGGAGTAGGATTTAGCACCGAGTGAGCCCAAGGATAGGAACTCACCTTTTATTAGAGGGTGTGATTCTTAGAAGCAATCCTTGCGTTCCAGAACTACGTAACCAGCATAGGTTGAGACATCATAGCCTATTATATAAGGGTAGATGAAGTGGCTTAACCTGTTATATGAGGGTCCTACCGTTCTCATTAGAGTAACCTGTTATATGAGGGTCACTCACAGTTTTCCTTACTAGTGGTACGGTATTGACACCCTTCCAATCAAGGTACAGATTGGACCCCAACTTAACTATAATATCTCATTTAGGGCATGTCGGTTAGATGACTACTTCCCACAGTCTCAGTCTCAGTCTTAGTAAAAGAACTCAGATAGTTCTTCAGATTCAGTACTATTAGATACAATCACTCAGCTCAGCATGGAACTCAGCTAGTTCTATCAAAATCAAGACTGTCAGATACAGTCACTCAGTTAACAGTATATCAGATATATAACACTCATGTTATCAGTATTCAGATGTAAGACTGTCAGATATAGTCAATTAGATCAGTATATATATAAATTAGATTAGCTCTTTAGAATCAGAACTATCAAAACCAGTCATTCAGTTATCAGTTATCAGTTATCAGTAAGCTCAGTTGTCAGCTTGTCAGCAATATAGTTAATCTGTATTCCAGTATTAGTAAACTCAGATATCAGTAAATCCATATTATCCGTAGACTTCATAGTCAGAACTCAGTATCCAGTCCTATCACGACTTCAGTTACAGTTATGTATTCATGCATGTATTCTCACGTTCATGTTATTCAGTCAATTAATATTATTCATGCATATGAACCCAATGCATTCAGCCTACCTCACTTGCATACTAATATATTCAATCATACTGATCCATTTGTGCTATGGTGTTTTTATACCATACGTTCAGAAGCACGAGATTTAGAGCGTCAGTAGTATTCTAGATTCCGGCAGCAGTAGAGTAGCAGTGAGTCCTCATCATTTAAGGATGATATGATTACATAATTATTTATTATTTCAATTCAGTATCAGTAGATGTAGTTAGTTGGAGATATGTTCCATCAACTCCTTATTAAGTGCAGTTTAGAGGCTTTTAAACTATGGCATGTCAGACAGTTATTATCAGTTTTAGTATTATTATACCATTTTCAGACATTTTTTATCAGATGTATATTCAGTTGTGAAACTTATGGCCTTATAGCTTATATTCCGCATATATTTTTAGTATATTATTCAGTGCTCAATTACAGATATTAGTCATGGGTTAGCTTGTGGTCCTTCGGGGTCATGGACACCTTGTAATATTTCGAGGGCGTACTAGTTTGTCCACCCAAATTGCCACAAAAATTTAAATGGACTGCACTAGGACGATCCCCATCCTCCGTATAGTGCGCTATAGCACACCGATTTGGCCCAAAAATACCCCGTTCACGCCGTTTCACTCGTTTGTCCACCCAAATGGCCACGAAAAATTAAATGGACTATTCTGGGATGATCCACAACCTCCCTGGCACGCACCGATCAATTTTTAGCCTACAGTACACCCAAACCCTGGGCTCACCTCCGAAGCCGTAGGCTATAGCACACCGATTTGGCCCAAAAATACCTCGTTCAAGTCATTTCATGCATTTGTCCACCTAAATGGAAACGAAAATTTAAACAGACCAACACTGGGATGATCCCCAACCTCCCTGGCACACCTCAGTCTATTTTCGGCCAACAGCACGCCCGAACCCTAGGCCCACCCCCGTAACCGTGGGCTATGGCACACTATTTTGACCCAAAAATGCAACGTTTGTGCGTTTTGCCCGTTTGTCCACCCAAATGGCCACAAAAAATTAAACGGACCTTACTGGGATGATCCCCAACCTCCCTGGCATGCCCCGGTTGATTTTTGGCCTACAACACGCCCGAATCCTGGGCCCACCCCCAAAACAATGGCCTATAGCACACCGATTTAGCACAAAAATACCCAGTTCATGCTGTTTCGCTCGTTTGTCAACCCAAATGGCCATAAAAATTTAAACGGACCACTGAAATGATCTCCAACCTCTCTGGCATACCCCAATTGATTTTCAGCCTACATCACACCCGGACACCAGGCCCACCCCCAAAATTGTAGGCTATATCATACCAATTTGGCTCGAAAACACCCCATTCGCTCCGTTTTGCTCGTCTATCCACCCAAATTGCCACAAAAAATTAAACAAACTATACTGGGATGATCCCCAACCTCTCTGGCATGCCGCGATCAATTTTTGACCCACAACATACCCGAACCTAAGTTCCACCCCCAAAACCATGGGATATAGCACACCGATTTAGCCTAAAACACCCTGTTCGCTCCGTTACGCCCGTTTGTCCACCCAAATGGCCAAAAAAATTTGACTGGACACTAAGACTATCCCCAACCTCCCTTGCATGCCCCGATCAATTTTCGGCCATTTGTCCACTCAAATGGCTATTTGTCCACCCCAAATAGCCATAAAAAATTAAACAAACGCAATAGGGATGATTCAAAACATCCTTGGCACGTTTCGATCAATTTTTAGCCCATAGTAAGCCTGGACCCCGGGCCCACCCCCAAAACCGTGGGTTATAGCATATCGATTTGGCTCGAAAATGCCCTATTCGTCCCGTTTTGCCCGTTTGTATACCCAAATGGCCACAAAAATTTAAATAGACCACACTAGGACAATCCCCAAACTCCCTGGCATGCCTCAATCGATTTTTGGCCCACAGCACGGTCGGACCCCGGACCCACCCCCAAAACTGTGAGCTATAGCACACCGATTTAGCCCGAAAAAGCCTTGTTCGTGCCATTTCGGCTGTTTGTCCACCCAAATGGCAACGTAAAATTAAATGGATGAAGATGGAATGATCTACAACCTCCCTGGCACACCCCGTTCATTTTTGGCCCACAGTACGCCTGGACCCCAGGCCCACCCAGAACCGAGGGCTACAACACATCGATTTAACCCAAAAATGCCCCGTTCGTGCTGTTTATCCCGTTTGTCTACCCAAATGGCCATAAAAATTTAAACGGACCACACTGGAACGATCCCCAACCTCCCTTGCATGCCCCGATCGATTTTTAGGCCCACAGCACACCCGGACCCTAGGCCTACCCCTAAAACCATGGGCCATACCACACTAATTTGGCCCGAAAAGCCCCTTTCGCGCTGTTTCGCCCGTTTGTCCATCCAAATGGCCATTAAAATTTAAACGGATCACACTGGGATGATCCCAAACCTCCCTGGCATGCCTTGGTCAATTTTTGTCCGACAGCACACTCGAACCCCGGGCCCACCCCCAAAATCGTAGTCTATAGCACATCGATTTAGCCCTAAAAAGCCTCGTTCGCATCATTTCACACGTTTGTCTACCCAAATGGCTACGATAAAATAAACAGATCAAACTGGGATAATCCCCAACATCCTTGGCATACCTCGGTCGATTTTTGGCCCACAGCACGCCTAGACCCCAGGCCGACCCCCAAAACCGTGGGCAATAGCACACCAATTTGGCTAGAAAATGCCCCATTCATACCATTTTGCTCATTTGTCCACCCAAATAGCAACGAACATTTAAATAGACCATACTGGAATGATCCCCAACCTTCCTGGCAGGCCCTGATCGATTTTTAGCCAACAGCACGCCCGGACCCTAGGTCCACCCCCAAAACCGTAGGCTATACCACACCGATTATGCTTGAGAATGCCCCATTCGCACTCTTTTGCGAATTTGTCCACCCAAATGGCCAATTAAATTTAAACGGATCACACTAGGACGATCCCCAACCTCCCTGGCACGCCCAAACCTAGGCTCACTTTCGAAGCCGTAGGCTATAGCACTTCGATTTGTCTTGAAAAATTTAAACGAACCACACTGAAATAATTCCTAACCTCCCTGGCATGCCCCGCTCAATTTTCATCCCACGAAACGACGGACCCCAGGCCTAACCCCAAAACCGTAGGCCATAAAACACCGATTTGCACCGAAAAAGCCCCATTTACGCTGTTTTGCCTGTTTGTCCTCCCAAATGGACATGAAAATTTAAACGGACTACACTGAGATGATCCCTAACCTCCTAGAATGCCTCGGTCAATTTTCAGTCCACAATACGACCAGACCCCGGGCCCATCCCTGAACCGTGGGCTATAGCGCATCGATTTGGCCCGAAAAAGCCCCATTAGCATCGTTTTACCTGTTGTCCACACAAATAGCCACAAAAAATTAAACAGACCAAGTTGGGACAATCCCCAACCTCCCTGGCAAGACTCGATCGATTTTTGGCCAACAGCACGCCTGGTCCCCAAGCCCACTCCCGAAACTATGGGCTATAGCACACCAATTTGGCACGAAAATGCCCCGTTCACGCTGTTACACCCGTTTGTCCACCCAAATAGCCACAAAAAATTAAACGGACCATACTAGGACAATCCCCAACCTCTCTGTCATGCCTCGATCGATTTTTAGTCCACAGCACGCCCGGACACCGGGCCCACCCCTAAAACTATGAGCTATAGCACACCGATTTAGCCAAAAAGCCTTGTTTGTGCCATTTTGCCCGTTTGTCCACCCAAATGGCGACATAAAATTAAATGGACCAAGCTGGAACGATCCCCAACCTCCCTGGCACACCCCAATCAATTTTTGGCCCACAGCACGCCCGGACCTCAGGCGCACCCCAGAAACCGACGGCTATAGCACATCGATTTAGCCCAAAAATGCCCCGTTCATGTTGTTTATCCCGTTCGTCCACCCAAATGGCCATAAAAATTTAAACGAACCATACTAGAACGATCCTCAACCTCCCTTGCATGCTCCGGTCGATATTTTAGCCCACAGCATGCTCGGACCCCGGGCCCACCCTCGAAACCGTAGGCTATAGCTCACCGATTTGGCTTGAAAAATCCCCGTTCGCATCATTTCAACCATTTGTCCACCCAAATGGCCACAAAGAAATAAATGGACCAAGCTGAGAATATCCCTAACTTCCCTGGCATGCCCCGATCGATTTTTGGCCCACAACACGCCCGGACCCTAAGCCCACCCTTAAAACTGAGGGCTATAGCACACCAATTTGGACCGAAAATGCCTTGTTCAGGTCGTTTCTCTCTTTTGTCCACTCAAATGGCCACAAAAATTTAAACGGACCATACTGGGATGATCCTCAACCTCCCTGGCATACCTTGGTCAGTTTTTGACCTACAAGACGCTCGGAACCTTGGCCCACTCCCAAAACCGTAGGCTATAGCACACCAATTTGGCTCAAAAAATCCTCGTTCGCATCGTTTCGCCCATTTGTCCATCTAAATGGCTACATAATATTACACGAACCTAGATGGAAGGATCACTAACCTCCCTGGCATACCTCAGTCGATATTTGGCCCACAGCATGCCCGAACCCTAGGCCCAACCCCAAAACCGTGGGATATAGCGCACCGATTTGGCCTGAAAATGCCCCGTTCACGCTGTTTTCCCTATTTGTCCACCCAAATAGCCACAAAAATTTAAACGAACCACACTGAAAAGATCCCTAACCTCCCTGGAATGCCTCGGTTGATTTTTGGCCCACAGCACGCTCGAACCCTGGGTCCACCCCTAAAATCGTGGGCTATAGCACACAGATTTGTCCCAAAAAGACCAATTCGCGACCTTTCGGCTGTTTATCAATCCAAATGGCCTTGAAAAATTAAATGGACCACACTAGGACGATTTTTGGCCTACAGCACGCCCAGACATTGGGCTCACCCCCAAAGCTGGGGCTATAGCATACCGATTTAGCCCAAAAATGCCATGTTCGCACCGTTTTGCCTATTTGTCCACCCAAATGGCCACAAACATTTAAACGAACCACACTAGGATGATCCTCAACCTCCTTGGCATACCTCAGTCGGTTTTCAGCCTACAACACGCCCGGACCCCAGGCCCACCCCCAACACCGTTGGCTATACAGCACACCAATTTTGTGCGAAAAAGCCCCATTTAAGCCATTCAGCCCGTTTGTTCACCCAAATATCCATAAAAAATTAAACAGACCAAGCTGGGATGATCCCCAACCTCCCCGACAAGCCCCGATCGATTTTTGGCCCACAGCATGCCAGGACCCCTGGCCCACCCCTAAAACCGTGGGCTATAACACACCGATTTAGCCCAAAAATACCTCGTTCGTGCTGTTTTGCCTGTTTGTCCACCCAAATGGCCAAAAAATTTAAACGGACCACACTGAAATAATTCCTAACCGTCCTGGCATGCCCCACTCAATTTTCAGCCCACGGCACGACGGACCCCAGGCCTAACCCCAAAATCGTGGGCCATAAAACATCGATTTGCCCCGAAAAAGCCCCGTTTGCACCGTTTTGCCTGTTTGTCCTCCCAAATAGACATGAAAATTTAAACGGAACATACTGGGATGATCCCCAACCTCCCTGGCATGCCTCGATCAATTTTCGGCCCACAATACGCCCAGACCCTGGGCCCATCCCCGAACCGTGGGCTATAGCGCATCGATTTGCCCCGAAAAAGCCCCATTCGCATCGTTTTACCTATTTGTCCACACAAATAGCGACAAAAAATTAAACGGACCAAGTTGGGCCAATCCCCAACCTCCCTGGCATGACTCGGTCAATTTTTGGCCCACAGCACACCTGGTCCCCAGGCCCACTCCCAAAACCATGAGCTATAGCACACCAATTTGGCACGAAAATGCCCCGTTCATGCTGTTACACCCGTTTATCCACCCAAATAGCCACAAAAAATTAAACGGACCACACTAGGATGATCCCCAACCTCCCTGTCATGCCTCGATCGAGTTTTAGCCCACAACACGATTGGATCCCGGGCCCACCCCAAAAATATAAGCTATAGCACACCGATTTAGCCCCAAAAAGCCTTGTTCGTGCCATTTTGCCTGTTTGTCCACCCAAATGGCGATATAAAATTAAATGGACCAAGCTAGAATGATCCCCAACCTCCCATGCACACCCCGATCGATTTTTGGCCCACAGCACGCCCGAACCTTAGGCGCACCCCAGAAATCGAGGGCTATAGCACATCGATTTAGCCCAAAAATGCCCCATTCATGTTGTTTAGCCCGTTCGTCCACCCAAATGGCCATAAAAATTTAAACGAACCATACTAGAACAATCCTCAACCTCTCTTGCACGCCTCGGTCGATATTTCAGCCCACAGCATGCCCAAACCCCGGGCCCACCCTCAAAACCGTAGGTCATAGCTCACCGATTTGGCTCGAAATAGCCCTATTCTTGTCGTTTCGCCCGTTTGTCCACTCAAATTGACATGAAAAATTAAAAGGACCACACTGGGATGATTCACAACCTCCCTATCACTCTCTGGTCAATTTTTCGACAACAGCACGCTCGGACCCCGAGCCCACCCCCAAAACCATGGGCTATAGTACACCGATTTGGCCCAAAAATGCCCCATTCATGTCGTTTCACCCGTTTGTCCACCCAAATGGCCATAAAAATTCAAACGGACCATACTGCGATGATTTCCAAATTCCCTGGCACATCTCAGTATATTTTTGGCAAACAACACGCCCGGACCCTAGGCCCACCCATAAAACTGTGGCTATAGCACACCGATTTGGCCCTAAAATGCCCCGTTCGTGTAGTTTTGCCCGTTTGTCCACTCAAAAAGCCACAAAAAATTCAATGGACAACATAGGAAGGATCCCCAACCTTTCTGCTATGCCCCGGTTGATTTTCGGCCCACAACACGCCCGAACCATAGGCTCTAGTCCTAAGCCGTAAGCTATAGCACACGAATGTTCGTGTCGTCTCACCTATTTGTCCATCCAAATGGCTACAAAAAATTAAATGGGCTATACTGGGATAATCCAAAACCACCCTGACATTCCCCAATCGATTTTCAGCCCATAGCACGCCCGGGCCCCTGCCCCACCCCCAAAACCATGGGCTATAGCACACCGATTTGGATCAAAAATGTCCTATTTACGCCGTTTCGCCCGTTTGTCCACCAAATGGCCGAGAAAATTTAAACAGACCACACTGAGACAATCCCCAACCTCACTGGCATGCCCCAGTCGATATTTGACCTACAGAACGCCAAGACCCCGGGCCCACCCCCAAAATCGTAGGCTATATCACATCGATTTGGCCCAAAAACTCCACATTCGCACTATTTCTTCCATTTGTCCACCCAAATTTCCATGAAAATTTAAACAGACCACACTAGGATGATCTCCAACCTCCCTAGCATGGAAAGATCAATTTTTTACCCGCAGCATACCTGCAGCCCGGGCCTACCCCCAAAACCGTGGGCTATAGCACACCAATTTGGCCTAAAAAGCCCCGTTCGTGCCATTTTGCCCGTTTGTTCATCCCAATAGCCACAAAAATTTAAACGAACCATACTGGGATGATCCCCAATCTCCCTGGCATGCCCCTATATATTTTTGGCCTATAGCACGCCCGAACCCTAGGCCCACCCCCAAAACCATGGGTAATAGCACACCGATTTAACATAAAAATGCCCCGTCTGTGCCGTTTCGCCCGTTTGTCCACCCAAATGGCCACAAAAATTTAAAGAGACCACACTAGAATGATCCCCAACTTCCCACATACGCCCCGATCAATTTTCATTCCTCTGCTTGCTCAGATCCCAAGCCCACCACCAAAACCATGGGCAATAGCACACCGATTTGGCCCGAAAACACCCTGTTCGCATAGTTTTGCCTGTTTGTCCACCCAAATAGCCACAAAAAATTAAATAGACCACACTGCGTCCATCTCCAACCTCCTTAGCATGCCTCGTTCAATTTTTGGCCCACAACACGCCTGAACCCTGGGCCCACCCCAAAAATCGTGGGCTATAGCACACCGATTTTTCCCGAAAATGCCCAATTCGTGTTGTTTTACCCGTTTGTCCACCCAAATGGCCACAAAAATTTAAAAGGACCAGAGCAAGATGATCCCCAACCTCTTTGGAATGTCTCGATCCATTTTTGGCCCACAACATTCTTCGATCTGGGCCTACCCTCAAAACTGTGGGCTATAGAACACCGACTTGGCCCAAAAATAGCCCGTTTGCGCCGTTTCGCCCGTTTGTCCACCCAACTGGCCATAAAAAATTAAACGGACCTCAGTGTTATTATCCACAACCTCCCCGGTATGCTCTGATCGATTTTTGGCCCACCACACGCCCGCACCCTAGGCCTACCCCCAAAACTGTGGGCTATAGCACACCGATTTCTCTTGAAAATGTCCCGTTCGCACTGTTTTGCCCGTTTGTCCACCCAAATGGCCACAAAATTTAAACAGACTATACTGGGATGATCCCCAACCGTCCTGGCATGCCTCAATTGATTTTTTGCCAACAGCACGCTCAGAACCTGGGTCCACCCCAGAAACTGTGGGCTATTGCACATAGATTTGGCCCAAAAATGCCCCGTTAGTACTTTTCGCCTGTTTTTCCATCCAAATGGCCACAAAAATTTAAAAGGACCACACTAGGACAATCCCCAACCTCCCTGAAATGCCCCAATCAATTTTTAGCCTACAACACACCTGAACCCTAGGCCCACCCCCAAAACCATGGGCTATAGCACACCGATTTGTCTTTAAAATACCCTGTTCATGCCGTTATGCCCATTTGTCCACCCAAATGGCCTCAAAAATTTAAACAGACCATACTGAGAAGATTCCCAACCTCCTTGGAATGCCTCGATCTATTTTTCGCCCACAACACACTTGGACACGGCCCCATCCCCAAAATCGTGGGCTATAGAACATCGATTTAGCCCGAAAATAGACCTTATGGACCGTTTTGCCCGTTTGTCCAACCAAATGGCCACCAAAAATTAAATGGACCACACTGAATTGATCCCTAACCTCCCCGACATGCCGTGATCAATTTTTGGCCCATAGTACACCCGGACCTCAGGCTCAACCCAGAAATATGGGCTATAGCACACTGAATTTTCCTGAAAATATCCCGTTCGTGCTATTTCTCCCGTTTGTCTACCCAAATGGTCACAAAATTTAAAACGGACCATACTAGTATGATCCCCAACCGCCTTCGCACGCCTCGGTCAATTTTTCTCCTACAGCACGCTTAGAAACCGAGGCCACCCCCAAAATCGTGGGCAATAGCACACCAATTTAGCCCTAAAATGCTCCGTTCGCATTGTTTCACCCATTTGTCCACCCAAATGGCTACAAAAAGTTAAACGGACCATACTGGGATGATCCTCAACCTACCTGTAATGTCTCGATCAATTTTTGGCCCACAGCACGCCCGGACCCCGAGTCCACCCTCGAAACCGTGGGCGATAGCACATCGATTTAGTCCAAAAATACCCCATTCGCGTTGTTTCACCCGTTTGTCCACCCAAATGGCCACAAAAATTTTAAAGAACTACAGAGGGATAATTCCCAACCTCCATGGCATGCCCTAGTCGATTTTTAACTCACAGCACGCCCGTTCCCACCTCCAAAACCGTGGGCTATAGCACATCAATTTGGCCCAAAAATTTCCCATTCGTGCCATTTTGTCTGTTTGTCATTCCAAATGACCACAAAAAATTAAAAGGACCACAGTGGGATGATCCTCAACATCCCTGACCTGCTCCAGTTAATTTTTGACCCACAACACGCCCGAATCTCGGGCCCACCCCCAAAACGGGATATAGCAACCTATTTTGCCAAAAAATTCCCCATTCTCGCCTTTTTGCTCCTTTTCCACCCAAATAGCCACGAAAATTTAAACAGACCACACTGGGATGATCCCCATCCTCCCAAGAATGCCTCGACCGATTTTCATCCCACAGTATGCCCGGACCCGGGCCCACCTAAAAATCGAAAGCTATAGCATACTGATTTGGCCTAAAAATACCCCCTATTTGCGTCATTTTATCCGATTGTTCACCCAAATGGCCACCAAATTTTAAACGGACTATACTGGCGTGATTCCCAACCTCCTTAGCATGCCTCGATCAGTTTTTGCCCACATCACACCTGGACCCCAGGCCCACCCTCAAAACTGTCAGCTATAGCACACCAATTTCGGTCGAAAAGGCCCCATTCACACCGTTTCGCTCGTTTGTCCACCCAAATGGCCACAAACATTTAAATGGACTACACTGGGACGATCCCTAACTTTCCTGGCATACCCCATTCAATTTTTGGCCAACAGCATGCTCGAATCTCAGGCCCATCCCTAAAATCGTAGGCTATAGCACACCGATTTGGCTCGAAAATGACTCGTTCGCGCCGTTTCGCCTGTTTATCCACCCAAATGGCCACAAAAATTTAGACAAACCTTTCTGGTATGATCCCCAACTTCTCTGGCATGCCCCAATCAATTTTTGGCCCACAGCACACCCGAGCCCTAAGCCCACCCCCAAAACCATGGGCTATAGTATGCCGATTAGCCTCGAAAATGCCTCGTTTGCATCATTTTTCCTGTTTGTCCACCCAAATGGCCATGAAAATTAAAACAAACTACACTGGGATGATCCCTAACCTCCCTGGCACACGTCGGTCAATTTTTGGCCCACAGCATGCTTGGACCCCGGGACCACCCCCAAAATCGTGGGCTATAGCACACCGATTTGGTCCAAAATGCCTTGTTTGCGCCGTTTTGCTCGTTCATCCATCCAAATGGCAACAAAAATTGAAACGGACCACACTGGGACGATCCCAACATCCCTGGCATGCCACCATTGATGTTTAGCCTATAGCACATTTGTACCCCGGGTTCACCCCCAAAACTGTGGGCTATAGCATACTGATTTCGCTTGAAAACACCCTATTCGTGCCATTTTGCCCATTTTTCCACCCAAATGGCACCGCCCACCCAAACGCACCACACTGGGATGCTTCAAAACCTCCCTATCACACCACAATTGATTTTCGGCTTAAACCACACCCGAGCCTCGGGCCCACTTCTGAAATTGGGAGCTGTAGCACATCGATTTGCCCTAAAAATGCTTCGTTCATGCTGTTTTTCCTGTTTTGCCAACCAAATGTCCCCGCCCACCTAAACAGACCACACTAGGATACTCCTCAACATCCCTAGCATGCCCCATTTGATTTTCGGCCCAAACCACACTCGAACCTCCGGCCTACCCCCAAAATCGTGGTTTATAGTAGACTGATTAGGCCCGAAAATGCCTCGTCCATGCTGTTTCGTATGTTTGACCAACTAAATAGCCTCTCCCACCCAAACGGACCACACTGGGATGCTCCTCAACCTCCTTGGCACGCCCTGGTGTTTTTTGGTCAAAACCACGCCCCGACCCCAAGCCCACCCCCGAAACTGTGAACTATATAGCATATCGACTTAGACCAAAAATGTCATTTTTCCACCATTTCGCCCGTTTGACTAACCAACTAGCCCCGTCGACCTAAACAAACCACACTGGGATGTACCCAACCCCTTCAGCACGCCCCGGTCAATTTTCAGCCCAAACCACGCCCAAACACCAAGCACACCCCCAAAATCGTGGGCTATAGCACACCGATTTGGACCAAAAATGCCCTGATCATGCTGTTTTGCCCATTTGACCAACGAAATGGGCCTGTGTACCCAAATAGACTACACTGGGATGCTACCAAACTCCCTAGCACACTCCGATCAATTTTTGGCCCAAACCACACCCAGACCCCAGGTCAACCCCCAAAATCGTTGGCTATAGCACACCGATTTAGCTTGAAAATATCCCATTCACGCCGTTTCGCCCGTTTGATCGACCAAATGGACCCGTCGACCCAAACGGACCACTCTGGGACGCTCTTCAACATTCCTGTCCCAGGTTCTATTTTTGGCCCAAACCACGTTCGGAACTCGAGTCCACCCTAAAAATCATGGGCTATAGCACTTCGATTTGGCCCAAAAATTCCCCATTTGTTGTTTCGCTCGATTGAGCAACCAAATGACCCTGCACACCCAATCAGACCATACTGGGACGCTCTCCAACCTCCCTGGCATGCCCCAATCAATTTTCGTCCTGAACCACGCCCGGATCCCGTGCCTACCCACAAATCCATGGGTTATAGCTCAGCGACTTGGCCCGAAAATGCCTCATTCGCACCGTTTTGCCTAATTTACTGACCAAATGGACTCTCCCTCCCAAACGGACTAACTGGGATACTCCTCAACCTCCTTGGCACACCTCGAACGATTTTTGGCCCAAACCACGCTCGAATTCCGTACCCACCCCTGAAAACTTAGGCTATAACACACCTATTTGGCCCAAAAATGCCCCGTTCACATTGTTACGCCTGTTTGACTAACAAAATGGCCCAGCCCACCCAAACGGACCACACTAAGATACTTCAAAACCTCTCTGAGATGAATCGATCATTTTTCAAACCAAACCATTCCCGAACCCCGGGCCCATCCCTGAAACCACGGACTATAGAACACTAATTTGGCCTGAAAATACCGTGTTCACGTTGTTTTGGCTGATTGGCCCAAATGGACCACACTGGAATGCTTCCCAACCTCCCTGGGATGCCCCAGTTGATTTTTGGGCCAAAACACACCCAGACCCCAGACCGACCCCTGAAATCATGGGCACACCAATTTGGATCAAAAATGCACCGTTCGTGCCGTTTCTCCCGGTTGACCAACCAAATGGCCCCGCCCACCCAAACAGACCACACTAGGATGCTCCACAACCCCCTGGCATGCCCAAGTCATTTTTTGGCCTAAACCACGCTCAAACCCCAGGTCCACCCTTGAAACCGTAGGCTATAGCACACCAATTTAGCTTGAAAATGCCCCATTCGCGCCATTTTTCCCGTTTGACTAACCAAATAGTCTCTCCTACACAAATGGACCACAATGGGACTCTATCCAACCTCCCTGGTATGCCCCGGTCAATTTTCGACCCGAACCACGCGTGGACCCCATGCCCATCCCCAAAATCGTGGGTAATAGCACACCGACTTGTCCAGAAAATGCCCCGTTCATGTTGTTTCGCCTGTTTGACCAACTAAATAGACTCGCCCTTCCAAATTTACTATACTGAGATGCTTCCTAACCTCCCTAACATGCCTCGATCGATTGTTGGCCCAAATCATGCCCAAAACCTTTGCCCACCCTCGAATCCGTGGGCTATAACATACCGATTCGGCCCAAGAATGCCCCGTTCGCGCCGTTACGCCCGTTTGACTAACAGAATGGCCCTGCCCACCCAAACGATCCATAATAGGATGCTTTCTAACCTCCCTACCACGTATCGATTGATGTTCAGCTTAAATCACGCCCAAACCCTGGGCCCATCCCTAAAGCTATGGACTATAGCACACCGATTTGGCCAGAAAATATCGCGTTCGTGCCGTTTTGCCTGATTGACCAACAAAATGAACCCGCCCAGCCAAACAAACCATACTAGGATGCTCTCCAACCTTCCTGGCATATCCCAATTTTTAGCCCAACTCACGTTCGGACCCCAGGCTCATCTCCAAAATCGTTGGTGATAGCACACCGATTTAGCCTAAAAATGCTTTGTTCACGTCGTTTCGCCTGTTTGACCAACCAAATGGCTCCGCTCACCCAAATAAACCATATTAGAACTCTTCCCAACCTCTTCGACATGGCTCGATTGATTTTTATCCCAAACCACACCCTGACCCCATGCACACCCCCAAAATCGTAGGCTATAGCACACCGATATGGCTCAAAAATGTCCCGTTCGAACCATTTTTCCTATTTGACCAACCAAATGGCACTGCCCACCCAAACGGACCACACTGTAACACTCCTCAACCTCGATGGCATGTCGCAGTTTATTTTTGGCCCAAACCATGCTCGAACCTTGGGCCCACCCCCAAAATTATGGGCTATAGCAAATTAATTTGGCCCAAAAATGCCCCTTTCACGCTGTTTCACCCGTTTGACCAACCAAATGGCCCCACCTACCTAAACAGATCATACTGGGGCGCTCCCCAACCTCCCAGGCATATCCTGGTTGATTTTTGGCCCAAACCATGCCCGGACCCCGAGCCCTCCCTCGAACCCGTGGGCTATAGCACACCGATTTGGCCCAAAAATGCCTTATTCACGCCATTTCACCTATTTAAAAACCCAAATAGCCCCGCCCACACAAATGGACCATACTGAGATGCTCCCCAACCTCCCTGATATGGCCCAAATAATTTTTGGCCCAAACTATGCCCGAACACCTGCCACCCCTAAATCGTGGGCTATAGAACACTAATTTGGCCCGAAAACACCCCGTTCAAGCCGTTATGCCTGTTTAACTAACCAAATGGCCCCGTCCATCTAAACAGACCACACTAGGACACTCTCCAACCTCTTTGGTATGCCCCAGTTAATTTTCAACACAAACCACACCTGGACCCCAAGCCCACCCCTAAAATTGTGGGCTATAGCGCACTAATTTAGCTTGAAAATACCCCGTTCATGCTATTTGACTCATTTGACCAACCGAATGGCCTCGTCCATCCAAATGGACCACACTGGGATGCTCTTCAACCTCTCTGGCACGCCCCGATTGATTTTTAGCCCAAACCACACCTGGACCCCGAGCCCACCCTCAAAACCGTGGTCTATAGCATATTGATTTGGCCTAAAAATGCCCCGTTCATGTGGTTTCTCCCGTTTGACCAACCAAATAGCCCCGCCCACCAAAATGGACCATATTAGAATGCTCCTCAACCTCCCTGGCATGCTCTGGTCGATTTTTGGCCCAAACCATGCTCGCACCCAAATCGAACAGAATTCTGCGAATACGAATGGATAAACCAAAACAGAAATCACACAACCCAAAACCCGTATATGATTTCTGGTGAAGCTTCACCGGAATCAACTCAAAACAGGCTGATTTCAGGGTGATTTAGCTGTTGACTTTGGGTTTTTCGATGATGAGAGGTATATTTCGGTCAGCTACGCCTGAATCCAATGGAGATAATGGATTCTAGCGAGAAATTCCCCTGCAAACTCAACCCCTACCAGATTTTGTTCACTTTTCTCGAGTACTACCCATTTCCTTTTTCTCAACTATGTTTCTCCTCAATTATCCACTATCCTCTCTGAATCCTCACCATTCCAGTATGTCGTGCGAGTGAATTTCAGTGTGTACATAAATTTTTTGGTGGGGCGCGTGATGAGTGTGTGACGGTGTTAATCACTGTGTGCATATCGTGTTCCCCAAAAAACAAAAGAAAAAAATCCCCCTTGTAAATTCCATCTGGGAGAGAAAAAGAAAATGGAAGAAGATCCTCTCCTCTGTATTCCCTCGTGTATATTAATGAACAAAATGGAGTGTTCTCTCAATCGGAGCTGTGAGTGATGTCCTTTGGTCTATGGAATTAAGGAAAAGAAAAAAAATCCCCCTTGCCCTGTGGGCCCCTCCCTTTTAGTGGTTAATGTGTTTGTTAAAAAGGAATTAAAAAAATGTGAGAGGATGGTGACGTGGTTTATTTTGATTGGGTAGCTTGTTAGGATAAGATAAAATTAGTTAGAGGTTATTATATTGTTATTTTGTGGAGGGATTACCACACAGGTTGGGGTGCGTGGTAAAATAGGATAAGATAATAAAATTAATTTTTTGATAGGACAAAATTACGTGTCTACATCATGCCCCCTTTGAATGTAAACACAGGCGGTTTTCATACAAAGAAGTAGACAATGAGACAGAATTTTGTCCCGATCATTTTTCGAAAGAAGAAGTAAAAGGAAGAAGGACAACGTCATCTTCACTTAAGACACTCCCACCTACCTAAGTTATAAGGAAATCAAGTGACAGGTATCTTAAAGGATTGGACGGAGAAGGATTATACCGAATTGGAGAGTCAAGTAAGGTTCCATCGAGGTTCCGCTCTGTGGCTCTGTTATTACATCAAAAATGAAAATTACAAGTTAAAACATAAATGAAATTACAAAAATCCTATCTATGCAACTTCTTTTGAACTCTTGACTTGCTACTTCATCACCCTATTCTTCAGGCGGACTCCAGACTTGTAATTTCTTCACCCTATTCTTCAGGCGGGTTCCTGACTTGCTATTTTTCAATCTGTTGACTTTCAATATTTTCACCTTGTTGCTTGATTTTCAACTTCTTCACCATGTTGCTTGAATTTTCATTTATTCGCGCTGTTCTTCAGGCAGGCTCCTGAAATCACATCAAAACTAAAGAGAAAATTATCCCAAACAAAGATTATTATAAAGAGATTTCATTCTCCAGAAAAATGAAGTTCCAAACACAAGAATTAAATTTTACCGCAGTTCATCATCAAAGGACTTTTGTGAAAGTCACATCATTATAGGAATCAAAGGGAATGACTCGACTAAAAGGTACGTCTTATAGGAATCAAAGGGAGTGACTCGACTAAAAGGTACGTCTTATAGGAATCAAGAGAGATGACTCTACTAAAAGGTACGTCTTCTAGGAATCAAGGGGAGTGACCTGACTAATAGGTACGTCTTATAGGAATCAAAGGGGATGACTCGACTAAAAAGGTACATCTTATAGGAATCAAGGAAGATGACTCAACTAAAAGGTACGTCTCGTAGGAATCAAGGGAGATGATTTGAATAAAAGGTACATCTTATAGGAATCAAAGAAGATGACTCGACTAAAAGGAACGTCTTATAGAAATCAAAGGAGATGACTCGACTAAAAGGTACGTCTTCTAGGGGTCAAGGAGAATGAATGAACTAAAAGGTACGTCTTATAGGAATCAAAGGAATGACTCGACTAAAAGGCACATCTTCTAGGGGTCAAGGGGAATGACTTGACTAAAAGGTACATCTTATAGGAATCACAGGGAATGACTCGACTAAAAGGTACGTCTTCTAGGGTTCAAGGGGAATGACTCCACTAAAAGGTACGTCTTATAGGAATCACAGGGAATGACTCGACTAAAAGGTACATCTTATAGGGGTCAAGGGGAATGACTCGACTAAAAGGTAAGTCTTATAGGAATCAAAAGGAATGAATCGATTAAAAGGTACGTCTTCTAGGGGTCAAGGGGAATGAATCATCTAGGAGGTACATCTCCTAAGAGTCAAAGGGAATGATTCGACTAGCAAGTACATCTCCTAGGAGTGAAGGTTCAATTTAAGAAGTGTATCACCTAGTAAATGAAAACTAAAATCCCTGGACAAGCGTGTCTCCGAGGGATATAGGATGATAAATTTTTACTATGATTTTATTATCAAACCTGTGCAGCAACATTGCATCCGGCATTTGTAAAAGTGAGGCATTGCAGCCTTTGATGTTTATGTTCTGAAGTTCTTGCTTTGAAGGTAATATGTTTCCTGTTTCATCAAGAAAAACTTGTGAGTTTAAAAGATGGTGGCTGGTTTGTGGCTTTAGCATTTACGGCCATCGCTTTTGCCGTCATCACATTTAACCTTGCTTCCAACCATTACCATATATCATTTAATTGTTGAATCATTGACCCGAACTCAGATTATTAAGAGTGACTAAAACAAACACAGTATCTCTGCTTTGCCATGCTTCTCAGATAGACCCTTTGAACCTTGGTATTTCCATGAGTTCCCTGACTTCTCTATTGGCAAAACTTTCTGCATACCCTTTTTTGGCTAACAATCATGTCTCTTTCATGTGCTAGCTTTTTGATTGCTTTCGAAAATTAAAGAAGCTGGTAGCCAATTTTGAAATCTTTTCTCACTTGTTTTGACACGGACTTATCTCAAAGACAAGAAATGAAAAACAGAATGACAATTTTTGTTTGGATAACTGACTCAAGAAAGATAAAATAAAAATAAAGAGAAGAAAGAAAAGACAATAAACGTCCCCTTTAAAACAAAGAAATGAAAAATTCATCTAAAAATGATAGTCAACACTAATGATTATGCCATGCATTTTGGATTAAGCAGCTTGATCTTTTCATCCAAACTTCTACCCATTGTTGTTGA
>NC_061118.1:5184541-5251035 GCF_002878395.1 Capsicum annuum | reverse complement strand
ACTCAAGAAAGATAAAATAAAAATAAAGAGAAGAAAGAAAAGACAATAAACGTCCCCTTTAAAACAAAGAAATGAAAAATTCATCTAAAAATGATAGTCAACACTAATGATTATGCCATGCATTTTGGATTAAGCAGCTTGATCTTTTCATCCAAACTTTCTACCCATTGTTGTTGAGTTAATGACCTTGAAACTGAGTTACTTCCTTAGGTCAATTGCATTTAAGACCCCATTCGGCTAGTGGCGCCTTGAAGGGTTTTCTCCAACAAGCTTTTCTCATTTTGTTTTCCTCAGCTCACCATTGCCTTATGGTGTCTGTAAGGATTTTCCACTAATGAGACTCTCTTATCTTCGTTTTCCTTAAATCACAGTTGTGTTACGGTGCTCGTGAGATTTTTTACCGATAAGACTCTCTCATTTTTATCTCTCTCAACTTATCATCGTCTTACAGTGCCCGTGAGGATTTTCACCAATAAGACTCTCTCAATTTTATTTCTCTCCTGATTTCTTATGCTGAGGAAGACAAGTAGTTCCCAAATGCATCATCATATCCCTTGCATGCTTAGCCTTAACATCTTCAAAGATTGATCTGAAGGTCTTTCTTTGGTTATAACTTGGCTTTTGTATAGGGTTAGAAAGAAAGAATGGCATAAGGCCCAAACGACACTTGAAGTGGGGTAGGACTTACAACTTTTGGAATCGACTCAAACAATGAGGATTAACTTATGCCCCAGTTTCTTTTGACTGGTCAATTCTAAACTATTTATTTTGTTGGACCGAGCCCAGAGTAGGGCAACCTACGTATCTCACCCCCAAAAGAGGAGAATCAGGTAACGCGTAGTTCTAGCAGCTTGTTCTTTTGATTGATTCTGATATTTTTTGTTTTTCTCTTTTATTGACTCTTTTTCTCTTTGAAACTTTCTGACTCTATTTTTCTCAACACTCTTCTCTTTTCTTTCTTTTTGGTCATTTTTTTTTCCTTTTTCTTCTCTTTCTTTTTTTTCTGATGTTTTTCTAACTCTATTGCTTCGCTTGACACTTTTTCTTTGAGGTTTGCTGACTCTATCTTGATTTCAAAAGAGGGGTATGAAAGAAAATAATACTAAGGCTCAAATGGGATAAATAAAGGATGACGCAATATTTGAATAGCAGAATGAAATGTCTTCATCATATCAATCCTTGAAGATGCTAGTACATAGAATGCAATGTAAAAGTACAAGATCAATATCACTTATGACATGTTTTACAACACTAACTTGCCCCGAGCATATATGTCACCTTTTTTTCTACACTTGTCGAACATACAACTCCACCTTTGTTGTACATCCCTCACATTGAATGACTCATGCTTTCGTGGAGTTGATTTTCTTTCTGTTCCTCTTGATAGGATCGCACAGACACTGTTTGACCTAATTAAGACATTTCTTTCAATTGATGATCAAGTTATTCTTGTGATTCTAAAAATAATTGCCTTAATTTTCAAAGAAGGCTTGAACTTGTCACTAAATGTCTCAGCATTCTACCTATTTTCTCAGATGCTCTCTTTTCTAACTTTAACTCTCTAATTCAATGTTTATGCTTAAACTGGATTTTAAGATCTGACTAAAAATTTTGCAGGCATGTCATATCACTAGAATCAACATAAAATGTACTGTTATAAAGAAAACAAACAAAAAATACATATTTGAAACATAAAAGGAAAAGGGACACTTCATTTAGTTGAAATAACAAAGAAAAGGATTTGAACATAAATGATAAAGGGACAAAACAAGATAGATCCTGAACTACAACCCTGAAATAATTCAGAAAATAGAAAAGAAAAGAAAATAAACTACCAAACCTCTTCCTAGTAGGGAGAGGTGTGACTCCTCAATTGCTCAACCTGACAACTTAGCCACTGGTTTGCATAGTAACATGACTATAGCTTCCCTTACTGTTAATGTTCCGCCTCATAATTAATTTATCTTGAATCATCTTTTATATTTCTCTTTTCAAAGAACGAAAATCTTCAATACTATGACCCTGAACATCAAATGATATACATATCATACATTAGGATCAAAACTTCTTGAATGTCAGTCAGGAGTATACCCAAGGAGAGGAGTGATCATGCCCCGCTGAACCAACCTCTGGAATAAACTGGCATATGACTCTCCAATTGGTGTGAAACTATCCTTCGACTTCTGTCTCATTTTATTATTTGGCTTGGATCGAAAATCGAGCCTAGAAGGGCTTTGATATATTTGTAGAGTTAGAGGGTGACTCTGAGGAGTTGGTGCGCGCCATTGTGAATAAGAAGAGAGTTGAACATATGGTTGTGCGCAGTATACTAGATATGGAGGTGGGGAAATAGATTATACTGGACTTTGGAAGGAATTATAGAAAGCTTGGGTATGAACTTGGGCTTGAGACTGACGGTAACGACGACGTCGCCTTCTTGGATGTGTCTGTTCTCTAACTACATTGGCAGTTGCATCTTTCTCATTCTTCTTCCCTCCAGTTTCCCTTAATTGATTACAATATTGTCCCAAATATTCCACAAATTCCCCATGTCAATCTTGCTCCTCAAATTTCGATATCTCAAGGATTGAAGGAGGGTTAACGCTTGAAGACATGCCCTAGTTTTTGTGTGAAACATCTTCTTCGCTCGCAAGTCTTAGGGAACTTTTCATAGCATTTCCTGCACTCTTCATTTTTGCAACCATTTTCTCTGGCTCTTCTGGCATACTAGGCTTTTTGTTAAGAAATTTTGGTGGTCCAGTTAGCTTAAAAGTAGGATCAGGAGTATAATGATGATCACCAAAAGTATTGAACAAAGCTCCATTAGCAGTATGAAGAAGCACAATTATTGGGCAGTTGGCCAATGTAGAAGCTTCGGTAGGGGATTGAGCAACAAGATCACAGACGACATGTGGTGTTGTGATTGTAGCAGGCTTATACTTAGGAGCTAGAGGAAAAGTGGTGGAAGTATTGTGATGCTTTTGGCTTGGAATGAATTCTGAGTCATGTTGTGGTGCATCAACAACAGTATGACACTGACTTTGCAATTTTGGTGGAAAAGTCGAGGTATTTGTAGAATCAATAGTGAGAAATAGAGGAGGAGGCAGCCCACTGGCCTAAGCTCGATGCTTTTCATTCATTTGTTGTCTTAGTCTCTTAATCACTTACTTTAAACTCACATTTTCCTGACTCTTTGTTTGATCCATGATGTCACTCTCTATATCCTTGTTGGAAATAACTAACCTTTTAGATTTGGTGTGATGTGGAGAACCAGCCAGAATGCCATAAACCAACCACCTTAAACTGACTCAACAAAAAACAACAAATATGTCAGAGTTTAACACTTTTTCAAAACCTCTTTTTTCTTCTCTTTTTTTTTTTTTGAAAAGATCACCTAACCCAAAAAGGGTGCCTACATATCTCACTCCCGAGAGAGGAGAATCAGGTGTGTGTAGTTCGTGAAGTCTTGCCAAAATGGCCAATCAAACTCTTTTCTTTTTCTTTTTCTTGAAACTTTACAAAGAAAAGAAAATAACAAATTGTCAAGAATTGACGAAAATCTTTTTGAATTTTCAGCTTTAAAATTCCTATACAAAATGAAACCTACGATTATCAAAGAAAAATCTTTTTGGATTTTCAATTTTGCATTCATACGTAAATAAAACTTGAAACTATTAAAGAAAAATCTTTTTGTGGTTTTCTGTCAGAGATGTATATGACACCTACTCTAAATGAAGAGTGAATAAGATCTTTTTAAAAATTTTCAGATTTCTATACAAAATAAAACCTATAATTACCAAAGAAAAATCTTTTGGGGTTTTCAATTTTGAATTTCATACGAAAATGAAACTTGAAACTATTAAAAGAAAATCTTTTTGTAGTTTTCTCTTGAAGATGTATATGAAACACCTATTCTAAATGAAGAGTGAATAAAATATTTTTTGAATTTTTGAAATAAGATCCCCGAACCCACAATAGGCTGCCTACGTATCTCACTCCCAAGAGAGAAAAATCAGGGGTGCGTAGTTCGTTCCAGATTGGAAAATTTAGGATTAGATAACAACACCCTGACTTGAGAGATACGAGCACAAACATAAGATCCAAAACGCCAATAAAATCTTTTTGAGTTTTCAATTTGACACTTCACATAAAAATGACACCAACAACTATGAAAGAAAAATCTTTTTGATATTTTCGTGAAATGTACAAAACTCCTACAATTTTTTTTTTTTTGCATTTTTCTTTTATAAAAACTCCTATGATTGAAATTTTTTTTTGAAGTTTTTGAATTGTGAATGCATGCTAAACGAGACAAAGGAAAAATCTTTTTGATGTTTTTGTTTTTGAGAAATGAGAGCAAAAGGTAAAAATCTTTTTTTGAATTTTTGAATTGTGAAGAACAAAAGCCATAAAAAAACTCTAAAAACTACGAAAAACTCTTTTTTTTTTAATTCTCCTTTTCTCTTTTTTTCAAACTTTTCCTTGTCTACACACTTCCTTTAATTCTAGAACACGTTTTTGCCCAAGACAGTCTGTCAAATGACCCTGTTACCCTTAAAGATGCAACATTTAGCACGTAGAGATTCTTTAGAGGTGAGTCTCCTACAAAGGATGGATCAAGTGGGTCCCGCTAGGTCTCAATATGATGCACATAAGCATGACCTAAAGGCTGACCTACGCTGGGGTTCACTAACAAGGCTGTTTGGGGGAGCGTATGATCGATAGTGGCTGCAACAGCTTTTCACCTAACGGCTCCACCTCCTAAAATAAGGGTGACTCAATTATAGGTCGTGTACACACGTGTACAACGGACTTGTTACAAAAAGAATGACCCAGGTTATGCACATAATGCCAAATATAAAGAGGTAACACATAAAGTAAAAAATGTAAACAAAGAGCACGTAGGCACTCAACAATGATAAACAATAACACAAAACAACACAAACAAAATGTCTATACACCTATAATGCCAAACTAAATCGATACAACTCCAAAATAAGCTCGAATTCTGAAAACTCCCCAACAGAGTCGCCAGAGTTATCACACCCTTTTTTTAACTCCAAAATAAGCTTGAATTCTGAAAAGTCCCAAGCAGAGTCTCCAGAGCTATCACACCCCTTTTTTAACTCCAAAATAAGATTATCTTTTTAAGGGTCGAAAGGGGTTTTATTATCGAAGTGACAAGAGATTAAAAATTAGTTTCAAAAAAGGACTATTTACATTTTTTATTCAGAGTTGCCACTTGACATAATCCGGTGTGCCAAGTCACCTTTGAAAGATCCTTTTCAAAACGATGTAACTCTTTAAAACTGAGTTGCAAACAGAAATTCCAACTAAGAAATTCTGTTGACCGAGGGGGAGGTGTTAGGCACCCCTCGGTCTCGTGGTTTGACCACGGTCCCTTGGTGGAGTGTATCAGCTAATTTGAC
Source organism: Capsicum annuum (assembly GCF_002878395.1). Taxonomy (NCBI): domain Eukaryota; kingdom Viridiplantae; phylum Streptophyta; class Magnoliopsida; order Solanales; family Solanaceae; genus Capsicum; species Capsicum annuum. The sequence continues at coordinate 5,245,606 of NC_061118.1, read as the reverse complement.
ATTACGGGTGTATAAATCACACAAAAGAACACAAAATAATCAATTAAACCAACAAAACAAAACAATCCAGAATATAATGTTCAGCCCAATTATACAGTCAAAAATTAAAAAATGTGAAAATATAAATCCTATTCTAAGCTAATCCTAGACTATGCTCTACCCGATGCCTCGGGCCTTCATTATGAACGTCCTTCGAGTACAAATACTTCGGGGCATTCCCCGATGAATAAACACGAATACCTCGGGGCATTCCCCGGCCAAATGATATATACATTCGATCCAAAAATCAATGAAATCAAGCCATTCAACACATAGTTCAAGCATTCCATATCCCACGAATCCTAAATTTGCCTACCCGGACCTAAACTTTGCCTACTAAACTTTCAGCCTAAAATATGATCGTATCAAGTTCACAAACTTGCTATTTGTTCCAAAGTAAACAAAACAACAATAAACCAAATCAATCTAAATTCACCTTTTTTATCAATTTCTCAATTCAACCCTAAATTCCCTTTTATACGTCACTATTCACACGAAACGAGTATCCAAGCTCATGCTAACATTAAATTCATATCATGATTAATCATTCATGAATAAACAATGTCGAATATCAACAAAATCATCTAATCATCAACCAACAACACACAATCATACATCAATGCACCAAATCGAAACAAAACGAAAAGAGGGAGTTGAAGAATTGGACCTCAAATATTGATTTTAATATATCAGAGATAATACCGTGCCCGAAAAACCTCAATTCGAACCTCGACTATCAACCAACTCAATTGCGAAAACTCCTTGAATATGATTCGAACAGAATTCTGCGAACACGAATGGATAAGCCAAAATAGAAATCGCACAACCCGAAAACCGTATACGATTTTCGGTGAAGCTTCACCGGAATCAACTCAAAACAAGCTGATTTCAGGGTGATTTAGCTGCTGACTTTGGGTTTTTCAATGGTGAAAGGTAGATTTCGGTCAGCCACGCCTGAATCTAACGGAGATAATGGATTCCAGTGAGAAATTCGCAAGCAAACTCAACCCCTGCCAGATTTTGTTCGCTTTGCTCGATTTCTACCTGTTTCCTTTTTATCTACTGTGTTTCTCCTCAATTATCCACTATCCTCTCTGAATCCTCGCCATTCCAGTGTGTCGTGCGAGTGAATTTCAGTGTGTACGTGAATTTTTCTATGAGGCGCGTGATAAGTGTGTGACGATGTCAATCACTGTGTGTACATCGTGTTCCCCAAAAGGACAGAAGAAAAAAATCCCCCTTGTATATTAATGAACAAAATGGAGTGTTCTCTCAATCGGAGTTGTGAGTGATGTCCTTTGGTCTATGGAATTGTGGAGAAAAAAAAAATCCCCCTTGCCCTATGGGCCCCTCCCTTTTTGTTGTTAATATGTTTGTTAAAAAGGAATTAAAAAAATGTGAGGGGGTGGTGACGTAGTTTATTTTGATTGGGTAGGTTGTTAGGATAAGATAAAATTAGTTAGAGATTATTATTTTGTTATTTTGTGGAGGGAATATCACATGGGTTGGGGTGCGTGGTAAAACGGGATAAGATAATAAAAATAATTTTTTTACAGAACAAAATTACGTGTCTACAATACATATTCTAACTATTAGTTGTTGGTCAAAGTTTTCCTTTTTTCTTTTTAACTAAGGAAAAAAAAAATTTCTCTCTCTCTTTTATAAAATTTGCAATTTCTTTAGCCTTGCCTCTTTCAAGTTTTATTAGTACATCATAAGGTGTGTTTTGTTTCAAGATAGATTCATTAACATGTTGATTTTATTTTATGACAATATTTGTTATATGGACAAAAAATATTCCTATGACATTGACTTACTTTTTATGTCCTTTAGATGGTAAAATCTCTATGCAGAGATATTAAGAGTTTGTATTGTATTAATATCTCGATTATCATATTATTTTATTGTAGTTTGCAGGTGGTAGATAGAAGTCTGACGACTTTGAGGTAATTTTTCTGTAAAGGTTAGGCTTACTTTTATTATTTTAATATCTCTATTATCGTATTATTTTGTTGTAGGTTAAAGATGATATTAAATATTGGTTAGCTTTGAAAAAAATTTTATATAAAAGTTATATTTAATTATAATGTTTTGATTCCTCTAATAGAGCATTAGGAGGCTTTGAATTTAAGAGAACATAAAAACATCAGATAGTAATGGCAGTACAAGAAACAATAGCTAGTGACAAAAGCAACGCATAGTTACAGAATAGCACTGCAATAAAATATTCCGAATTCTACTTGTCTATGGATCTTCTTCGGCTCAATTGGTTCACTCGCCTTAACTTGGGATGCTGATGCCAACTCCTCAACCTTCTTTGGCTCCAAAAGCGAAAGCATTATATCCGGTGTATTCCCAGAAAGTGGGGTCTTGAGAGGGTAAAGTGTACTCAGTTTATATCACTAATTCAGGTGAAGTAGACAGACTATTTTCAATAGACTTCCGGCTCAGGACAGATAATTGTATAACAAATAAAAAGTATAAAAGCAAACAACAAAAAAGAATATCACTTTAATAGATAATAAAAAAAAATAAGACACCACAATATAATACTATAAATTATCGAAACATAAAAATCATCAAAATCCACAAACAAGAGACTACAAGCCAAATTTCCCACCTTTTCTTTCATCTCAAATCCAACAAATTCCAATAACTCCACTCCACCTACAACATCACCTATAGCCTCCGTTATTTCACTTTTTTCTCAGTTCTTGAATCACAATTACTTGGTTTTTGTGCCAAAGTTCTTGAACCTAATTCACCATATATTGATCAAAACCATCCTTTATTCCACTTCTATTAACCATATGATCACATTCATTCTCAATTCTTGAATCACTATTTCTTGGTTTTTGTGCCAAAGTTGTTGAACAACTATCAAAGCCATTCTTTATATCACTTTGATTAACCTTATTATTATCAATTGCTGAATCATAATTTCTTGGTTTTCGTGCCAAAGTTCTTGAATTTGCATGTAAATTATTTGAGGAAGAACTACTACTACTACCACTATCCAAAACTCTACCTTGACCTTTAAATTTACCTCATGATGAAGAAAAGTTGACTTCTCTCATGAATCCTTTCACCTTATATATCAAACAAACATTTGCTTAGATTCAATACAAATCAATATCAAGAAAAAAAAAATCCAACATTTATATATATGGGGTTGGTTTTTACTTGAAAAAAAATATATATGAAGAAAAAAAAATCTCAATGTGGGAGAATATGTTTAACCTCTGATTTACTCAACGCACAAAGACAGGCAAAATTAAATTGAAATTCGTTGTAATCAGTTTACAAGTGTAATATAATTTCGAGTTTTTACATTACAAACGTAGTAACCCCAACCCAACAAAAATAATCCTTATCTTTAATTTTTACAAATTTAAGCTAAGATACACATTGTATACATATATTATACATAGATTATACACAACATCAATTACAATCTGCATGTCCTTTTTATTTGATTAGCCACTGCAACCATTGAGGGCCTTTTAGTAGGATTCTTGAAAGTACAGCAAATTGCTAGTTGTAACAATTGAACCATTTGATCTCCAAATTCTTGGTAATTTTTCACCATACTCTTATCAAAAACATCAATAATAGGGTTTTCTTGAAACATTTTTCGAACCCAACTAGGCAAATCAATCCCTTTGTTCTTGCCAACGGTGTCTAATGGGGCCTTACCGGTTAGTAATTCCAACAACAGGCCACCGAAGCTGTAAACATCTGATTTTTGACAAAGGTTGTAGGCATATCCCACTTCCGGTGCTTGATAGCCCACGTTGAGGACAAGTAACATGGTGTTTGGCATGAAAAGTCCGAATAATCCCTGGTCTGAAAGACGAACATCAAAAGAATTTGTGAGTAGAACATTGGATGACGTTATGTTACCATGACAAACGTCAGATCCCTGAGTATGGAGAAATTCTAGGCCACTAGCGACTTCATAAGCGATTCGAGTCCTTACTTGCCATGTGAGTTGAGATTTCTTAGCCACTCCTACACCTTCTATGTAACAATATGTTAAGTTAATTCCACAATAATATAGTAAGAAATATTCATGAATTTTTATAAATAACAGTATATGTAAAGAAAATGCACATTAAATTTTACTCAACTTTAACTCATTAACGATAGATTGCCCCATACTATAAGGAATTAATACCTCATTGTTTTACTCACCATAGAATATTTTGTTATCAAATCAAACAGGAATAAGCAATATGATAAGCAAAAGAAAAACAAGATGAACACACATAGATTTACATGAAAACTCTTGACGGGAAAAACCATGGTCGGAGGAGGAGAAATTCACTACATCGAAGAGGAATACAAGGAGGAGCCAAAGTTCTCTATAACACACTAGAACCATCATTTTAAAACCAACCCTCTAAGTCGCACTTATGTAATACGTGCGTACAAGAAAAATTTTAAGCCCAAAAACATACAAGTCCATACCCCGATCCGTACACTACCACCACAAATCCCCCAAAAAATCTCAAACATGGATCGCACCACGATCTTTTCAAGGCCGGATCAAGAAAATTTGGGTCACAAACTCTAACATATTTGACGCCCTATCTATGCGCCCTAGTCTTGAACATCTATATATAGAGTATGATTCTGATACCATGTGAAGAAAACGCACGTGAAATATAATCTAACTCGATTTCAAAACTACTTTATGAGATACGAACTATTCAAAATCATATAAGAGGACTGTTAGAATCGGACAGAATAAAGCAAACCACAAGCAAAATAATAAATAAGAACACACAGATTTACGTGAAAATCTTTGCGGGATAAACCACGGGCAGAGGCAGAGGATGTTCACTATAATAAAAGAAGAGGAGTACAATGGGGAGAATGAGTATTTTCTGAATACTCAAAATAACCCACTAAATGCACTTATATAATACGTGCATACAAATAAGTCCTGGGCCCAAAACATAAAGGTCCATACAGCGGGGGCTTCACCCCGCACCCCCATCGGGATCAGTGGTGGGCTTTAGGATCGGACCGATAGGTCCAATCCCTACTCCACCACGACAGACCCCATTAAAAATCGCAAACATGGATCGCATCGCGAAATTTTCTGGGCCGGATCAACAAAATTCGGATCCCAACTCTAACAAATACAATAAATCAAATAAAATTATTATCTTAGACATAACGAGTTAGAAGACTTACCATGTAAAAGAGAAGCCAAGTTACTCATAGGCATGTAATCAAATACAAGAAGTTTCTCATCTTTTGAATAATAATAAGCTCTTAGAGGAAGCAAACTTTGATGATGATCACTCAATTTTGCCAATTCTTGAATCTTTTTTATGAATTCATTTTCAACCAAACAACAATCTTTTAACCTCTTAACAAACACAATTTTCCCATTTTCCAATTCTGCCTTGTAGCTATTTCCAAAAGTTCCCTTTCCCAATACTGTTGCTTCTGATTTCAACAAGTCAACTAAATCATATTCCCTTTTAGTATTCTCAAAAAACACTAGCTTTTGATTCACAAGTGTTGTTTGGTTTTGTGCCATTTTGATATACTTCTAATGTCGAATCAGGATCAACTAGCCAGGATATTGTTGTGCTCAAGACGAGGTGAGATGAATAGGAATGTTGAACGAACATAAGATGAATAGACAGGATATACTTCTAATGTCGAATCAGGATCAACTAGCTAGGATATTGTTGTGCCCAAGATGAGGTAAGATGAATAGGAATGTTGAACGAACATAAGATGAATAGCTAGGATATACTTCTAATGTCGAATCAGGATCAACTAGCTAGGATATTGTTGTGCCCAAGACGAGATAAGATGAATAGGAATGTGGAACGATCATAAGACTCAACTAAGGTAAGGTAAAGGTAATAAGGATATCTACGAAAAATCTTACACATATCTTATCATTTCTTTGAAATCGTCCGCTCGTAGTATGATGCGCCGCTTCAATGGCTCGATATGAAAGAGGACCAAAAAAGTTGATAAAAGGTCTGAAATTTTATTGCACAAAGAAGGGAAAAAGCTAGGTTCTTTGTGAAGCCTAATTAATATAAAACCTATTAGTTGAAGATTCAAGGAGAAAATACAATGTCTGACTTTTTTTTTTGTCTGTTAAATATTCCAAAAGTCAAATTGAGTTGTATATTATATTAATTAATTAATATAAAATATAAAGACTAATTAATCAGATTATGATGGAAATGACTTGTAAGCCACCTACTATATATAAATACTTATTTCTTTGTTAGTTTAGGGAATATTTCAAAATGAATTTAAGATTGGTGCATCGTTGGTATATTTTTTTATACTATCAGGTAATTTTTACCTGTTCTAGTAGGTCATTCATTTATCAAGTAAAAATATAAAAATGAATGACCTGCTACAACAGATAAAAGTCATATGACAGTGTCAAAAAATACAAAAACGATGCACCAAATTTAAACTCGTTTAATTATAGGTATTAATTTGACTATATAAACTTTTACGGCGATAAAAGTAGAATAATGATTTCAATGTGTCACAATATTTTAAGAGAATAATCGAGCAAATTAAAGATAAAAGAAAAGACAATACTTATCTAAAATGAACTGTTCATCTTAATGAGGACCCAATTATTTAAAAAAAAAAATGAAAGGACAAAACATGGCAAGACATTATTTATAATGGTATATCTACTACTAGTTTTTTTTTTATATTATATAAAATCATCCAACTCTATTGAGAGTGGATGTTATTTTATTTTTACTAGTTTAACTACACCTGCTTTGTATTTAATTATTTAAAATTAAATAATTTTATTTATTATGAAAATTTTTAATAAAGTGTAAAATTTTAAATCACTTTTCAAAATTCTTACATAATTATATTTATATATATATTACCACTAAAAGTTTTAAATGGTTGATGGATCATCACTTACATTTGTCATATAATACGGATAAGAGAGACGTATCAATTTACATCATATTTGTGTTATAATTATTTTTTTATATATAAATTTTTTTTCTTACTTTTAAAATTAAATCCTTAAAAAAATCATTGATTTACGTACTTAAAAATCATTGAAATTCATTGAAACTACGTGTGGCTCGAGAGAATCACTTGACCAGAGATAAAATTAGGAAGGCGAAATTTTAATACAAGTTGTGGAAGCTGAAAGCATTGGCTATGTAAACAAAATAAAATAAAGTATAAATAACATAAATATCAATCCTTTGAAAATAATTATATTTTTTTTATTTTTTTAATTATTTTATTCTTTCTCTCTATTAATATACATAATATAACCGACATATATATAACATTCTGTGTATATGGTGGGATTTTTGTAATATATTTAGGGAGTTGGGATTTTTTTTGTAATATTGAAAACATAAGTTGGTATTTGTATAATTTAAATTAAAATAAATAAATAAATAAATAAATAAATAAGCATCCAATACCCCCTTGAACTATGGCTAAAGTTACTATGACACACTCTAATTTCGCAAGGTTCTATTGCCTCCTTAACTCAATTTTAGAGTATTTTTGTCATCATTTTGTACTGACATGACAACTTTCTTACTTAAAATGGGGTTCACATCAAAAGTTTTATGTCAACCAAAAAAGTTGACAAAATATATCACATCAGCATAAAAGAATAATAAAAATACACCAAAATTGAGTTAAAGGTAATAGACCCCTGAAATTGAAGTGCATTATAGTTAATTTGGTCAAAGTTGACTAGTAAAAGAGTCTGAATTTAAACTAAAACACAAATTCTTAATGTTTCAAAAATTCATTGGCATACTTCATTTTCATGACTTCATTATTGTAGACATATAATTTAAACCCTCTTCCAATATTTTACACTTCTAAATGGTTCCTTTTTAAAATATTCTAGATTAATATTTTATTTTTATTTATTTCTTAAAAATTTAAATAACATCTCTAAGGTTCTTCACACTTTTAATATATTATAGATTATAAATATAAATTTAGAGGAGGATCCAGGATTCGAACTCTCCGGATGTTAAGTAAATTTATCGATTAAATTAATCAGATTATTCATTTTTTCGATCTATTGGCCAGTTGCAACAAGCAGCAGAGGACAACGAACCTTGAGTATAGAGATCAGAAAGGTCGATATTTGATGATTTGGAACCCACGACTTATGAACCACAAAAGTAGAGCCTTGCCACTTGAACTAGAGAGTGCTTTAATATTGTGGGTGACAAATTTAATATTTGACTATATTAATTATATAAGCAAAATAAAATTTTAAAAATCATATGTTGTAAACATCGAACCCACGACCTATGAACCACAAAAGCGCCTTGCCACTTGCACTGGAGAGTGCTTTGATATTGTGGGTGGCAAATTTAATATTGGACTCTCTCTCTCTATCTATCTATATAAATGATGTAAAACTCATATTAATTTTGTAGGAGTAACTTTAGGAGATGGAAGGATAAAGCTCCAACCACACATTGCAAAAAAGGTGTTAGATATGCCAGATAAGCTAGATAATACAAAGAATTTACAAAAAAAATTTAGGTTTAGTAAATTATGCAAGAAATTTTATTCAAGAATTAGAAAAAATAGCAGGACCTTTATATGCTAAAACAGAAAGTGAAGGACAAAAGCATTTTAATATAGAAGATATCAAACTAGTACAACAAATTAAAGAAAGGATTAAAAACATTCCAGATTTAATGATACCTTTAGAATCAGACTACTTAATTGTTCAAACCGATGGAAGTAAATTAGGATGGGGAGCTATTCTAAAAGCCAAACCTAATTAATAAATATAGTAATAGAAATGAAGAAAAAATTTGTGCGTATCAAAGTGGTCAATACAAAGAAAAGGAAAATATGAGTAGCGTAGACTTAGAAGTATTAGCAATAATATATGGTTTAAATAGCTTCAAACTATATATCCTAAATAAAGAAGAAGTATTAGTAAAGACTGATTGTGAAGCAATAGTTAAATTTCATCAAAAAATAAATGATAAAGCTAGTAGTTAAAGAAGATGGCTCAATTTTATAGACACAATATCTGTTTATAAAAATATTGTATTTGAATATGTGAAAGAAAAGGATAATGAGCTAGCAGATAAGTTAAGTAGACTACAGATTAAAACTAAACAGGTTAATTAACCTTTGTTTCAGCATGAGACCAACTGGCCATCAGTCAGCAGATAAGGGCAAGGTCATAGCCCCATCTCAAGACTCCAACGCTCAAACACTACTAGGTAATGTTAATTTCAAACCACAAGACTCTGCAAAAATGATGAAAAGAATTTATTTTGGTCGGGTTAATTTAATCTCATATCCATATGTAATTTATCATTTAGAGTTAAACCAGATTGTGTTTTAGATAAACCTCAGATATGTCTAGTAGACAATCTATGGATAGCATATAATAAAAGAGACACTAAATATTTTGTAGCTGTAACAAATACTTTATGTCAATATTTTTCAGACAAAAGTAGAGAAAACAGGTTTAAATATTACGTAGTTATACATGGCAAAACTAATGAAATTTTAAAACATGGATTGAAGTAGTAGACTTAATAAATGAGGTTAAAAACCCAGCTTTCAAAGATTTTAATGATTTTACTGAAGCTTTGGATTACGCTAGAGGATACCTTGGGCCTAATTACTATATATCTCCAACCCTCAAACAAAGCCCAAACAAAATACCCCAATACACGATCCAAAAAGATACAGGTAAAATAATTTTTTGTGATCACTGTTCTACAATGACCGAGGCCTTCAAAAGACTCAATGCCCAAAAAGAAGCCCTTCTTCTTAAAAATGTTAAACTTATGGAGGACGTGCAAATATTGAAGGATAAGATTATTGGTGCTTCTCAGACTAATGCAAGCACTCTCTCTCTCTATTGTGTTATGTTCATATTTCTTTGCTTACATCATTTACACTTAAAAGTTATATACTTATGTTCTTCATATAGTCTTAGTGCTTCTTCTATTGCTTGATATGGGTTTTTCCGATTATCTATATTTGGGACTATTCTGTCTGTACTCGTATTTGGACTATTTTTGCTAACAACATGTTTGTCTAGTTCTTGATTATTGAAATTTTTTTCTAAAGTTTGTTTTATTATAGCTTCAATTTTGTCATTTTTTTTCTTTGAAATCAAAGACTTTTTAGAGGTATCTTTCTGAGTACAAGTTCTGAGTGGTCTCCGTCTTGATGAAGAGCAACCTTCATCTTCACGTTTTAGCAAAGTGGCAGCCATTAATGAATTTAATAAGTCTTTACCAGCTACCGTTTGAACCGGACTAGCTGTATCTACATTTGATACAGTGGATTTCTTAGCATTCAGTGGGGAATGCACACCCATCTCATCCACTTTGTTTTGAGATGGAAAACTTGGAGTATGAGTGCTTGCATTAGTCTGAGAAGCACCAATATTCTTATCCTTCAATATTTGCACCTCCTTCAACTAGATCAAGAAGAACCATCGAAGGGGAAAGACAAAGAGTAAGTTTTTCCGACAATAGAGTTGGAAATAATCTTATTCCAGTATATTATCTAAAAGACACTCAGATATAGAACAAGACCAGAAATTAAATGAAATAATAGATATAGACAAAGACCTATAGATTTTTCAGTAAAATCAATTAAAATTATTGAACCCTAAGACATTATATAATGCTAAATATTTTTTCACATATAATCAACTATATAGGATTTATTGAGAAGAAAAAATATCAGCTATAGGAGAGAACTTTACAACCTTAAATCTAGTAAATCCTGAATCTCTAAAGAGAATAAGAAATAATAGAATGCTATTAATGCATATGGCACTAATAGTCATAGTATTAAAAGGACTAACTAGAAAAAATCTAGGATCCAAGGTATAAATAGTAATATATGATGATAGATGGTCAGATATTAAAAAATCAATAATAGGACTAACCAAAGTAGATATGACAAATAACGGAGGAATATTTTATATTAGCCCAAACTTCTTAATGAATTTAAAAGAATTTGAAAAAAATATAAAAATAGAAATCCAGACTAAAGAATATGAAGAAATGAGTAATGGAAATAATATTGTGTGTAGATTTTATAGGAAAAATGACCTTAAGTAGTAATACCAAGTTCAAACTAAAAGTAAATGACATAGTCGAAGTAATAGGTAATAAAGGAATAAAATTAATGAAACCAATAAAGATAAATTCAGAGGAATATGCAGGACGAGAATTGAATTTAGAAAAATTCAATAAGCCAAAGGTATTAGCACCCAAAACTCATTTACTGTATACTAGTAGTAAAGGAGAAACATCAGTTAGATTTACAGATTATAATTATATGAGTCAAAAGATATTAGATGATAATGAAATCGAAAGTACCATAGATACGGAACAAGAATTAATGAATATATAAATATTACAAGAAGGGTATGAAGTAGATCAAGCAATAGAAGAAGAACTAAGACTATATGAAGAACATAAGTATATAACTTTTAAGTGTAAAGGATGTAAGCAAAGAAATACGAACATAACACAATCTATAAAATATTTTAAAACTTGTTCAGAAAGAGATAATAATTTAGGATATAGAACTAAAAAGGTAGATACTATTTACTCAAACCCTGAAAGAGAAGATGAAGACATTATATCTACAATAAGTTATAAAGAACTGGCAAAAATGAAAACAACTATCTCAACAAGTGCTAGTCAATTTCAACAAACTAATCCACATACTCAATCAATAGATTATAGTACAGGTAATGTACCAAGAAGAAAAGTCAGAATAAAACCAGATACGAAAATAAAAGAAAATATAAGGCCAGTGAAAAGAAGAATTCCAATAGAAGAACCTATTAAATTACAGGAAGGATGTAATAAAGGAAAAATACTACGTATAGCAGTACATGATCCACAAATATAGAATACAGTAATAGACTTATGGAAAGGAATAGTAGTAGCATGGTTAGCTATGTCTTTTGGTCTAAAAACAGCTCCACCCATATTTCAAAGAAAAATGAATGACATGTTTGGAGAATACAAAAGTTTTGTGCTAGTTTACGTAGATGATATCTTAGTGTTTAGTCAAAACATGCAAGAACATTTAGGGCACTTGCAAACAGTTTTTAGACTATTTGTTAAATATGGAATAATAATTAGTAAAAAGAAAATGAAACTATTGTGTGTTTTGAATTTCCTTTCTATTGTTGGGTAATTAGTAGTTTGTACTGGTGTATAAGTATCATTTAGAACTAACATTATACCATCTCTAGTTATGAGACAGCCTCCTCTATTTTGTAATAAGAATTGTAACCCAATTACGAAATCTGTTTTTATATTTAAATTTCTTACTAATATTTTATGAGCATTATAGATGGATTTATAGAATTCATTACATGTATTGAGAAAATTTATTTGTGCCTTTTCGATATAGTAAGCATAGATATTATATGATCCGTCCATCTGTATTGCTGTTATTGGTTTTTTTAAGGTTTTAAGTACATGATGTGGTACTATTCTTTTGTTTATTAAGCAACTGGTACATCCTCTATCAACCAAGCCTAGAATTTCTATTTCAATATCTTGAATTCTAATTCTAGCTAATACTTTTATCGTACTAAAGTTTTTATCTTCATTACATATTAAACTAGTGTTATTTTCTTCTATAGTCATAAGTTCCATCTCTAGTTGTTCTAGGTGTACTGTTCCTTGTGAATTTATTTCATCTTCATTTTTTATAGTTTTTTTCTATTTCCAATGTAGCTAGTCTTTGCTCTAACTCATTTACTCAAACTTCTAAAGTTGCAATTCTTAGGTTAATAGTCTGATTAGTTACTTATTTTTATTCTCCATTTACATCTGGTCCTACCTTTATTTTTAGCTTACTTTCTATGCAATTTACACATGCCTCCATATAACATTTGTTGCATTTAGCTCTATTTTTTTTACTCGGGTACCAGTTACATATGTGGGATTGATTACTGTCTATTCCTTTTTGTCTTTCAAAATCATGTATACAGCCTTGTATAACATTCATTAGATTGCTAATTATTAAGTCATTTAGATTTAACTCGTCTGTTTCTTGTCCTATTTCATTTATTAAATTTACTTCTTCTGAGTCTGAAGAATCAGATTTAAGTCTATCATCTATCTCTATGCTCATTATGGAATATATACTTTCAGTATCTGACATATATTCATCTACATTTAATAGGGTCTCTTGAAAATCCTCTATTAATTGTGAATTTCTAGTTCTACTATTATTTCTTTTTGGACATATATTCGCTAAATGTTCTATGCTTCCATATGTATAACATTCTAATTTATTTTTATAATTTCTATCATTCCTATAGTCAGCCTTTGTTTAGGTATGGCTTCTTGGCTGATGATTTACGCAAGTAGTATTTCTTACGATAGTATGGCTTATTGTATTTTCTTTTATACTTTTTAGGTTTCCTTAGGTCATTATCATAACTTTGAGTTGTATATATAATAGATTTGCAGAAGTTCATTTCGTTTTTCTTTAGTTGTTTTTGTATTTATATATTTGTACATTTTTCTGTTAAGATATCCATTACATGTTGTATTTTATGTCCTATGGTCCATTTAGCATATGGATTTTGAACTACACCATCTCTTTTATACCATCTATCTTCTATTTCTCTTCTTAAAGCTCTTGGTAATTTATGAAAGAGTTTTTTACCTAATTCTTCATCAAAAGCATTTCCACTAATTGTACAATAATAAAAGTAGTCTCTTAAGAAGTTTTTTATATGTAACCAGCTTGAAATACTTAACTGTTCTAATTTTATCAAGGCATTTCTTTGTAATGCTAATAAATCACTATTCGGATCTTCCCCAAACTATGTATTTTATTTGTAAAATTATAAGGGTTTGATCCTAGTAATACTAATACCTGAAAATCATGTGGAGAGTTTAACTTGAAAGCTTTCCATACGGCTTTTGCCGATTGTCCTAAGAAAGTTTTCATATATTTGTACATCATCTCTGTATCTGTTTCTATATAATGTCATAAGTAGTACCAATAGATGAAGAGGTTTAGATAAAGGTATTATTTCAAAATAAGTTGTTAAATAAAAATATTATTTCAAAATAAGTTGTTAAAATATGCAATTATTTAGTCAGTTTTAATCAAATGTCTTGTAAATCCTACTTAGTACTCCCCCTCTCTTGTAGTTTTATCATGTTTAGTTTGTTACATTAGCCTATTTTTTTTTCTTTTTTAATTTTATTTTACCCTGTTCATCTCTCTCTCTTAACCTTTGCTTCTAACAACTTCTTCTTTAACCACACCCCGGAATATTCATCTGGCAATCAACTTCGTCCTTTATTTTAGGCGGACTCTCACAGCCAGGATTCCTAGGAATTTAAAGGTCAATCCATCGTTGTTATTAAGAAGTTAAGAGGTTAACTATATACTAAGGGTAATAATTTTAAGGAAGAAAGATTTATATTCATATGAAGTATAGAATGGTAATATTTAAACAAAAGTAAACATATTTTTTATGGGGAAAATAAAGCATATCATAAAGACTTACATGATATAACTGAGAGAGGTTTCCCTTTCGGGAACCCCCTAAGGACTTTGAAAAGACTTGAAAGTTTTATTAAACACACTTATTATTACACAAACTGAATTACAAACTGAGAATAGGTTGGTTTGGGAGAGGGATTTTAAACATAAAGGATAGAGAAAAATGTTGTGGGTTGAAGGTTTTTCTTACTTGTTTTTTCTTCGTTCCACCTTTTTCTACTAACTACTTAAGCCTTATATAGACATAAGTAAAAGGAAACCAATGGATCTACACACTACGTGGCCTAAGGACAAATGGCCGACACTAAAAAATAAGATTCCTTAATAATGCAAGTTGGGTACACATTGGGCCCATCGTCACATGTATTATTTTTCTTTTGACAGACGCGTACTTCAACAGTTTTTTCCTCTTTTGGAGGGTAGTGATAAAGGAAGCACTTTACATAACTAATATGGGCATACCCACATGACTCACCTTATCATAATGTGACATCCTACATACATAATACTAGATTCTTATTTTACTATGTATCCATCTTCTTTATCATTTGTTTGTCTCCGTCTGATTAGGCATCCAAGTTGTGAAGTGCAACAGAGTCGAAGCTCATGCCTGAATCATCATCTTCATTAGGATCTTGTGCATGTTGGAGATAAGCAAAACTTCAATGGAATTCATCTTCTGAACTTGGATTGTTATTATCTGGGTTGTTCTGATTATCTATATTTGGGACTATTCTGTCTGTATTCATACTTGGACTTTCTTTGCTAACAACATGTTTGTCTTGTCCTTGATTATTGAAAATTTTTTCTAAAGTCTGTTTTATTATAGCTTCAATTTTGTCATTTTTTTCTTCTTTGAATTCAAAGTCTTTTTAGAGGTATCTTTCTGAGTACAAGTTTTGGGTGGTCTCTTGATCAAGAGCAACCTTCATCTTCACTTTTTGGCAAAGTGACAGCCATTAACGGATTTGATAAGTCTTTACCGGCTACCGTTTCAATCAGATTAACTGTATCTACCTCCGATACAGTGGATTTCTTAGCATTCAGTGGGGAATGCACACCCATCTCATCTACTCTGTTTTGAGATGGAAAACTCAAAGTCTGGGTGGTTGCATTAGTCTGAGAAGCACCAATAATCTTATCCTTCAATATTTGCACCTCCTCCATAAGTTTAGCATTTTTAAGAAGAAGGACTTCTTTTTGGGCATTGAGTCTTTTGAAGGCCTCAGTCATTGTAGAACAGTTATCACCAAAAATTATTTTACCTGTATATTTTTGGATCGTGTATTGGGATATTTGGTTTGGATTTTATTTGAGGGCTGGAGATATATAGCAATTAGGCCCAAGGTATCCTCTAGCGTAATTCAAAGCTTCAGTAAAATTACTAAAATCTTTGAAAATGGGTTTTTAACCCTATTTATTGAGTCTACTACTTCAACCCACGTTTGAAAAACTCCATTAGTTTTTTCATGTATAACTACGTAATATTTAAATCTGTTTTCTCTATTTTTGTCTGAAAAATATTGACATAAAGCATTAGTTACAGCTACAAAATATTTAGTATCTCTTTTATTATATGTTATTCATAGATTGTCTACTATACATCTCTGAGGCTTATCTAAAGCACAATCTGGTTTAACTCTAAATGATAAATTACATGATGGATATGAGATTAAATTAACCTGGCCAAAATAAATTCTTTCCATCATTTTTGCAGAGTCTTGTGGTCTGAAATTAACATTACCTAGTAGAGTCTGAGCGTAGGAGTCTTGAGATGGGGCTATGCCCTTGCCCTTGTCTGCTGGCTGATGGCCAATTGGTCTCATGCTGAAACAAAGGTTAATTAACCTGTTTAGTTTTAATCTGTAGCCTACTTAACTAATCTACTAGCTCATTATCCTTTCATTTCACATATTCAAATACAATATTTTTATAAACAGATATTGTATCTATAAAATTGAGCCATCTTCTTTTACTACTAGCTTTATCATTTATTTTCTGATGAAATTTAACTATTGCTTCACAATCAGTCCTTACTAATACTTCTTCTTTATTTAGGATATATAGTTTGAAGCTATTTAAACCATATATTATTGTTAATACTTGTAAGTCTATGCTACTCATATTTCCCTTTTCTTTGTACTGACCACTTTGATACGCACAAATTTTTCTTCATTTCCATTACTATATTTATTAGGTCTGGCTTTTAGAATAGCTCCCTATCCTAATTTACTACCATCGGTTTGAACAATTAAGTAGTCTGATTCTAAAGGTATAGTTAAATCTGGAATGTTTTTAATCCTTTCTTTAATTTGTTGTACTAGTTTGATATCTTTTATATTAAAATGCTTTTGTCCTTTACTTCCTGTTTTAGCATATAAAGGTCCTGCTATTTTTCCAAATTCTTGAGTAAAATTTCTTGCATAATTTACTAAACCTAAAAAATTTTGTAAATTCTTTGTATTATCTAGCTTATCTGGCATATCTAACACCTTTTTTGCAATGTGTGGTTGGAGCTTTATCCTTCCATCTCCTAAAGTTACTCCTAAAAAATTAATATGAGTTTTACATAGTTCCATTTTCTTTTTACTAGTTATTATTTCATATTTAACAAGTAGTCTAAAAACTGTTTACAAGTGCCCTAAATGTTCTTGCATGTTTTGTCTAAACACTAAGATATCATCTACGTAAACTAGCACAAAACTTTTGTATTCTCCAAACATGTCATTCATTTTTCTTTGAAATATGGGTGGAGCTGTTTTTAGACCAAAAGGCATAGCTAACCATTCAAAATGACCTCCGGGACAAGTGAACATTGTCCATTCTATACGCATTTTTACCTGTCAATATCATGATTTACAGTCAAATTTACTAAATATCTTTTCACCTTGTATTCGATTGATTAGTTCACTCTTGTCTAGTAGCTTATATGCATCTGTTCTAGTATTATCATTTAACCTTTTGTAATTTATTACCATGCGAGCTTTACCTTTTACTTGTTCGCTGTGATTTCTTACCATAAAAGCTGTTGATTTGTGCTTTGAAGTTGATCTTAGTATGACTTCTAATTTTAATAATTCTTTTATTTGTCTATCAAATTCTTCAGTATCTTCATTGTTTGCTTCTATAGCTACTGTTTTTACTGTATATTCATGGTTAATAATGTCTAATTTACACATTATTTTATTGGCATCTCAATGTACTAAAGGTTTTTCTCCAATTATTTCCATTTCATCTAGAATTGCTACTATATTATCCAAGTCTTTTGGGCTATTTATCATATCTATTCTATTTATTCCTTTCTGAAAATTAAAAAATTGTGTCACAATATTGATTAGAGTATAATCCTTTTCTATGTCTTCTAAATATTCAAATTTTTCTATATTATTATCCTTTTCTAGCTCTTCCTTTTCCTCATATAGGTTGTTAGAGGAACATTGGTCACTAGGTTTACAGTTTTCACAGCATGATTTAGAGTTTAAAGTTAGGTCTTTATTGTGTGTTTTGAATTTTCTTTCTATTGATGGGTAATTAGTAATTTGTACTGGTGTATAAGTATTGTTTCGAAATAACATTATACCATCTCTGGTTATGAGACAGCCTCTTCTATTTTGTAACAAAAAGTGTAACCCAATTACGAAATTTGTTTTTATATTTAAATCTCTTACTAATATTTTATGAGCATTATACATGGGTTTATAGAATTCATTACATGTATTGAGAAAACTTATTTGTGCCTTTTCGATATAGCAATCATAGATATTATATGATCCGTCCATCTGTATTGTTGTTATTGGTTTTTTTAAGGTTTTAAGTACATTTTGTGGTACTATTCTTTTGTTTATTAAGCAACTGGTACATCCTCTATCAACCAAGCCTAGAGTTTCTATTTCAATATCTTGAATTCTAATTCTAGCTAATACTTTTATCGTAGTAAAGTTTTTATCTTCGTTACATATTAGACTAGTGTTATTTTCTTCTATATTCATAAGTTCTGTCTCTAGTTGTTCTAGGTGTATGTTCCTTGTATATTTATTTCATCTTCATTTTTTATAGTTTTTCCTTTTTTCAATGTAGCTAGTCTTTGCTCTAACTCATTTACTCGAGCTTCTAAAGTTGCGATTCTTAGGTTAATAGTCTAATTAGTTACTTGTTTTTGTTCTCCATTTACATCTGGTCCTACCTTTATTTTTAGCTTACTTTTTATGCAATTTACACATGCCTCCATATAACATTTGTTGCATTTAGCTCTATTTTCTTTACTCGGGTATCAGTTACATATGCGGGATTGATTACTGTCTATTCCTTTTTGTCGTTCAAAATCATGTATACAGCCTTGTATAACATTCATTAGATTGCTAATTATTAAGTCATTTAAATTTAACTCGTCTATTTCTTGTCCTATTTCATTTATTAAATTTACTTCTTCTGAGTCTGAAGAATCAGATTTAAGTCTATCATCTATCTCTATGCTCATTATGGAATATATACTTTCAGTATCTGACATATATTCATCTACATTTAATAGGGTCTCTTGAAAATCCTCTATTAATTGTGAATTTCTAGTTCTACTATTATTTCTTTTTGGATATATATTCGCTAAATGTTTTATGCTTCCACATGTATAACATTCTAATTTATTTTTATAATTTCTATCATTCCTATATTTTCTAACATGTCTGCCTTTGTTTA
Source organism: Capsicum annuum (assembly GCF_002878395.1). NCBI lineage: Eukaryota > Viridiplantae > Streptophyta > Magnoliopsida > Solanales > Solanaceae > Capsicum > Capsicum annuum. Next base: position 5,226,319 of record NC_061118.1, on the reverse strand, counting down.
GGTATGGCTTCTTGGTTGATGATTTATGAAAGTAGTATTTCTTACGATAGTATGGTTTATTGTATTTTCTTTTATACTTTTTAGGTTTCCTTAGGTCATTATCATAACTTTGAGTTGTGTATATAATAGGTTTGCAGAAGTTTATTTCGTTTTTCTTTAATTGTTTTTGTATTTATATATTTGTACATTTTTCTGTTAAGATATCCATTACATGTTGTATTTTATGTCCTATGGTCCAGTTAGCATATGGATTTTGAACTACACCATCTCTTTTATACCATCTATCTTCTATTTCTCTTCTTAAAGCTCCTGGTAATTTATGAAAGAGTTTTTTACCTAATTCTTCATCAAAAGAATTTTCACTAATTGTACAATAATAAAAGTAGTCTCTTAAGAAGTTTTTTATATGTAACCAGCTTGAAATACTTAACTATTCTAATTTTATCAAGGCATTTCTTTGTAATGCTAATAAACCACTATTCAGATCTTCCCCTGTTAGTAAACTATGTATTTTATTTGTAAAATTATGAGGATTTGGTCCTAGTGATACTAATGCCTGAAAACCATGTGGAGAGTTTAACTTGAAAGCTTTCCATATGGCTTTTGCTGATTCTCCTAAGAAAGTTTTCATATATTTGTACATCATCTCTGTATCTGTTTCTGTATAATGTCTTAAATAGTCTACTACTACTATTCCTTTTCATAAGTCTGTTACTGTATTCCACATTTGTAGATCATGTGTTGCTATATTTAGTATTTTTCCTTTATTTCCTCCTTCCTGTAATTTAATAGGTTCTTCTATTGGCACTCTTCTTCCTGCTGGTCTTATATTTTCTTTTATTTCCGTATCTGAATTCATTCTAACTGCTCTTCTTCTTGGTACATTACCTATACTATAATCTATTGGTTGAGTATGTGGATTAGTTTGTTGAAATGGACTAGCACTTGTTGAGCTAGTTGTTTCCATTTCTGTCAGTTCTTTATAACTTATTGTAGATATTATGTCTTCATCTTCTCTTTCAAAGGTTGCGTAGATAGTATCTACCTTTTCAATTCTATATCCTAAATTATCATCTCTTTTTGAACAAGTTTTAAAATGTTTTATAGATTGTGTTATGTTCATATTTCTTTGCTTACATCCTTTACACTTAAAAGTTATATACTTATGTTCTTCATATAGTCTTAGTGCTTCTTCTATTGCTTGATCTACTCCATATCCTTCTTGTAATATTTCTATATTCATTAATTCTTGTTCCGTATCTATGGTACTTTCGATTTCATTATCATCTAATTCCTTGACTCGTATAATTATAATCTGTAAATCTAACTGATGTTTCTCCTTTACTACTAGTATACAGTAAATGAGTTTCGGGTGTTAATACCTTTGGCTTATTGAATTTTTCTAAATTCAATTCTCGTTCTGCATATTCCTCTGAATTTATCTTTATTGGTTTAATTAATTTTATTCTTTTATTACCCATTACTTCGACTACATCATTTACTTTTAGTTTGAACTTGATATTACTACTTAAGGTCATTTTTCCTATAAAACCTACACACATAAGTAAATTATTCTCATTACTCATTTCTTCATATCTTTTAGTCTGAATTCCTATTTTAATATTTTTTCCAAATTCTTTTGCTAATATAAAATATTCCTCTTTGTCCATTCACTTACTCTTTGTCTTGACCCTTTGACACATAAAGCTCCCGCCAAAATTTGCGGGTGACGTGACACCCCACAAGTCTTAATAGATCCGCCCCTTATAGATTATAGATAATAAAAGCAAAATGTACACAATCAAAAAAAAAAAAGTCTCTGTGTACCTACTTAGCATGGAACAAATAACAAATAAATAGGATTTGTAGTGAGCTCACAACAATAGTAAATAGAGAGGAATAACCTCTTTTGCACACCCTACAATAACAACAAAATACTTACTATATTCCCACATAGTGGGGTTCAGAGAAGATAGAGTATACGCAAATCATAGGGGTTCAGAGAAGATAGAGTATACGCAAATCATACCATTATCGATAGACCCCCAGCTTAATACCAATAACAGTATAACAAGCACAAAACATAAATACATACAAACATAAACTAACACCGCTAGCCACAAGATAATACTACAAACCATCTATCCGAAAATCATAGACATGCATCACTCAACACCACGAACAAGAAACTACAACACATAGAAAATGCCAACACCCCCACACCCTAGATGGCTATGACTGCAACAGCAACTGTAACCGCTGCAGTTAGTATAGTTGTTCCAATAGTTGTTCCAATTTGAGCCATCTGATTTTTGTTGATGCAATCTTGATCTTCTGATGATGATGAGTCCTCAATTATAATTTTATCTCCTAAAACACTTGCATACATTAAAGTCCCAAAATTTGAACTTTCAGAATTTGTACCACTTTTATCTACTAAGCAAGTGTTATTACCTGATTTTGCACATTGAGAATCTAGACTAAGGTGTACTTCACCAACATATTTATCTTGTTTTAAATTTCTTTTACAAAACAATTCGATTTTAATAGAAATTTTACCCTGTGCTTGTATGATTTTTTCTTCGGGTATGATGAATTTAAACGGCGTATTCCACTCGGGATTCGTCCCATTCTCAAGATCCACTTCTGTACACTTACTCTTTCCTGCTACTGAAACCTTTGCATAAACTTTCATTTTCTTATATTTTCGAACACTTCGAAGGTTGCTAGCAGAAAAAAGGGTAAAATATAAACATCTTGCTTCCATATTATGAATTTCTAAGGAGCAATTTTTTATTTTTGCTATTGATCTTTTTAAGGTGGATGCAAAATTAAATCACCTAATGCATCAATTTATAAGTGGCATCTTTTAATTACTTATAGTGACCACCAAACCTAGATAAATTATATGTGGCATCTTTTAATTAGTTATTTCAGTCAACTTTTAAGTAATCGTGCATTTTTTATGCGTGTATACACGCATAGATAAAATTTTAATCAAAATGGTGTATTTATAATGGTTTAGGTAAGTTTCATGGGGTAATAGGTCACCCGTATAATTTAGGTGTATTTTTTAAGAAAAGTCGGACAAGTTCAGGGTACTTTATGTCTTTTCTCTTAAGGAATAAAAATGTGTTATATCTTTCTAAATAGCTTAAAGTTTTAAATAAGATGGTCGGATATTTTAACACGGTATCAATACAGATTAATCAAGTTTTGAATTCAAATCATCATAGCTATACAAAAGATAAAAAAATATTCTCTCACGTATTTGATTCATGAAAGAAGAATGTAATGTTATAAATTAAATGGGAGAGCACAACCCAAAAGACTAGTCTGATAGGTGGGAGAACCCATTTGACCTAACCTTGTTGGTCACGGCTGGTACCCCTCTCAGATCCAGGCCACCACTCCTAGCACACAAGACGCCATTACTCCAAGTCGCTGGTCCATGTGTAGATCGATTTTCGTTGATCACGGCTGGGCATAGTTGGTCATGACTGACACCCCTCTTGTGTCCAGGCCATCATTACTAGCACACATGCCATCACTCCAAGTCACGACCTCATGTATGGGACTTTCAATAAAAGCACCAATATTATAAATCAAACGAGAGAGTCTAACCAACTAATCTTTTGGAAAGAGTATAATAAATCAAACTGAACTATGTGCTTTAGGACTTAGACTCCCATTGTTGTTTGGCTGATAGCTAGATAGGAAAAGGAAATAAATACTGGACGTTGATGTCTAGTAATCAATCTACCTTGGAAAATAATAGGCAGCTGTCTAAGGCCGTCAAATTTAAGGGGTCTCATTTTTTATAATAATATAAATAAATTTTTAAAAAAAAATTGAATATAATTTATAGAAAAAATAATTTTCTTATATAAAAGGAAAGAATTATTAGAAGAAGTTCATATATCTAGTGTATTATGTCTCAAGAAATATTAAATGCATTGATTAGATTATTACTTAAAAAGAATAATTAGAAAAAATCGATTATATAATTTTAAAAATAAAGTTCATTAAAAGAAAGTTATTTTATCTTAAAATTTTAAGCCTTTCGTTTAATTTTCATCTTAGGTCACGACTATGGTTAAACCGCCCCAGATAAAAGGACATATTCTTCGATTAAAAAAAATGCTTCTTTATATAAAATAGAAAGATTAAAATTAAAAAACACAAACTTTCATTAAAAAATACCTCATCATAAAATACATTTAATAATTTAATTTATTCAAAAAAAATTGAACACTTGTCCTCGTCTTCTAGGAAAGTAAGGAGGAAATCCTTAACGAGAGGTCTCGGGTTCAAATTTTGGGTGCGAAGAAAATCCTATTGCGAGCATCAATCTCAAAATGAGCCCTGCAGTCGGCGAACTAGATTAATCAAAACTTCAATACAGGTAGTGAACACCAAATGAAAAACTAAAAAAAAGATGGTTCTTTTCTTTTATCTTTGGAGAGACAAGATATATTATGATATCATGCTGATTATATTATACAAACGTCATGGATGCTCGTCATAGGGAACTGATCTCTTCAATAATTCACTCGAGTAATATATAATTATACATTATATATTACTCTTTTCATTCCGAAATACTTATCATAAATATATATTTTTATTTATTATGAGTAATAAATAAAAATATATCTTTATATTTATGATTAAGAATACAGTATAAGACAATTAATTATGTATTATATTTTAAAATAACAGATATTATAAAATATTTATTTTTATTTAGATGACAAGTATTTAAGAAGCGAAGGGATAACAATTATATTAAAATAAAAAAGACAAAGAAAAATCATGGAGTATTACTTCCGCTAATTAAACTTTCCAATTTTTTAATATTTATTTTAGAGATATTTCTGTCTAGATATTTCTTCTCACTTTGTCGATATGTCACTTCTAATCAAGTAAAAGAATAGAATTCACACTCTATATGTTTATTAATGGTAAAAACATGTGCCCTTATTCTTGACGGTTTTAATTTATACTCAGAACTAGAGAAATTAGTGGCGCTTCATGCGGTATTAATAAATAAATTATTTTATTTGATTGAATTCAATATTATAATTTGTTATAATTATATTATGAAGAATATTTTTTTTCATAAAAAAAAATTAATAATTTAACATTTATTAAATGGTGAATAGTATATTCTTTATCAATAAATTAAAATATATTCTCTAATAATAGCTTAATTGATTAGATACCTGAACTTCTACCTTATTGGTGAGGGTTCAATTCCCCATATTGTAATCCATTTTTGTTGCGTATTCAATGAAGTTAAGATCTTAATTTGAAATAATGTACTTATGTGTGCTTATAAATGCACTAAGATGGTAAGACTATATATATATATATATATATATATATATATATACTTATATATATATATATATATATATATATATAAACCAATTTGAATAGCATAAATCTCTTTAAGTTATCAGCACTATATACAAATTAATGTGCATATTGCAGTTTGGATCATAAAAAAAAAGAAGATGGGAAGAAGAAAGATCATATATACATAGAGAGAGAGCTTAAATAACAAAATAATGAAGAAATCTATTAGCAAAACGATCAAAAAACATGAAAAAATTAAATCAAGTAGATCACTGTGAAAATATTAGTAGGTAGGATGACTTTGTTGTGCTAGCAGTACTTGTAACCATAGTATTAGTATTATTTCAGACTGTGTTATTATTTGTCGTATTATTTGATGAATTTTATTTATGTTATTATTGGGTGTGAGTATTCATATTGTTTTTTGTCCCTTTACTATTCATTTTCTAGACTTTTGTATCTTGTCAGAAATAACCTCCCTATCTCACATCTGAGATAGTGATATAAACTGCGTACACTTACCCTCTCCAGTCCAACTTAGTAAAAATATACTTAATATGTTATTGTTATTGTATTTGACTCATATAATTAAATAAAGAAAATATTTTTTAATTTTTTTTATATGAGATCTGGGAGCGAACTCTGGGAGAATATGAAGCGCATGGATACAAGTTATGCCTTGGAATGAAAGACAATCCCGAATCCGATCACATACTTCAATAACTAAGGGTATCAAGTGGGCCGGTCTGACCCGACCCTACCCGGTCTGACCCGGCCCTTGTAACTAACCCGGCTCGGTTTGACCTGGCCCGATAAGCCCTAGGGCTTTAGGGTTTCGGGTCCCCGGTCGATTATTTTTTAAAATGGGTCCGGCTAACCCGGCCCGAACCAAGCTCGGTCCAGGCTCGCCGGTTAGACGGCCCGGCCCGGATACCTTTTAAAAAAAAATGAGATTTTGGGCCAAATTAGCTGTTGGCCCAACGGCTATATAGCCGTTTTTGGGTCCAAACGGCTAGTTTGAGCCCATTTATTAAAAAAAAATATTAACTTTAAAAAATATTTTTTAATCCCAAAAAAAATTCTATAAATACCCTACAACTTCAAATCATTTTTCACACAATTTTTCACTCTCTCAAATCTCATTCTCTCTCAAATCTCAATTCTCAAATATTCAATATATTTAATTTCTTAAAGTGTTCACTTTAATTTTTTAATTTTTCATTTACAAAGTTCGAGCGGAAGTTTCTAAAGTCGCAACCTTCGGATACTTCCAAAATTTGGTATTGTCTTTCCATCTCTTACGTTTAATTTTTATTTATTGTATTAATTGTTTAATATTTAATTTTATTATATTCGTGTATTTTGAATATTTTTAGTTTAACTTAATTTATATTATGGATAAATTTAGAAACCTCGCTACTAAAGTTGTTAAAAAAATTTGTCCCGGAAGCGGTAGTGGTAGTAAAAAGCGAATTACTAGCGGTAGAGGTAGTTCAAGTAGTAGATATACCCGAGTGTCTTCGCCTCCGGTACCTCTTGGTACACCTTTTGAGGAAGAAATAGTTGTAGGTGCTCACAATATGGATTATGTAAAAGCTCAGGAAAATTACGGTATAAAAGAAGAAAATGAAGTAGATGCGGTTAATTTAGACGAATATAATGAAAATATTGCTGAGACACCCGCAGTAGGAGATGCTAACGTTAGATCTGAATCGGTTAATCTCCCTCCCCGTTCTCCTAGTGCCCCAAGACCTCGTAAAAAAACTAGTGTTGCATGACAATTTTTTGAACGTATATCAAATATTGAGGTGCAATGCAATATTTGTCAACAAATATATAAGCATAGAAGTGGAGGCAAGCAAGGGGGTACGGGTACGTTAATGAGACATATAGCTGAAGATCACAAAAGAGAGTTAAATATTGCACAAGATGGTGAGGATGTTGGTGGTCCAACACAAACTAGAATGGACCCAGCAACCGGTCACGTAGGAAATAAGTATAATAAATTGGAGGACCGGGAAGAAATAGCTAAAATGGTAGTTGTGGGTTGTTTGTCTTTTAGTTTTCCTTCTTCTGATGCCTTTATTCGTTATATACAAACAATTTATAATCCTATGTTTAACGGTATTCCTAGAACTACTTGTCGGCCTAATATTTTTAGACTTCATTCACAGTATTGTTTTTATTTATCAACATTGTTAAAAAATATTCAATGCAGATTGTCTCTAACTTCTGATCTTGGTCGTGCTGTAAATAAAAATGATTATTTAATCGTTACTTGTCATTGGATGGATGGTAATTTCGTGATGCAAAAACGTATTCTTGCTTTTTTATATGATGAAGATCGTAAATATACTGGACAATTTATTGTTGATTCTGTTGTTAAAATTGCTGGATATTATGGTATCGAAAATAAAATTTTATGTATTGCTTTTGGTAATACTTCTAACAACAAGACTGGTATAACAAAAATAAAATCTACGCTATCTCCGCCCTTGCCTGAAATTTTTCATATTAAGTGTGCATGTCACATATACAATTTAATTGTAAAAGATGGTCTTGAGTTTTTTGAGTTTAATATTTAAAAAATTCGTCTTGCCGTTGGTTTTATTCAAGGAAATAATTGTAGATCGAGAATTAGAGAATTTAAAGTTAAATGTCAAGAAAATGGACTTACACCGATTTTGATGCCTAAGGAAATTGATACTAGATGGAATTCTACGTATGAATTTTTAAAAACTTGTTATAAATATAGAATTCCTATTACACTAGCTTTTAACCAACATTGCGGTTCATTTGCTGATTCTGCTGATTGCATGCTACATAATTCTGATTGGGTTGTAATTAATGATCTTGTTAAGTTTTTAGAAAAATTTTATGTAGCTACGGTTGAATTTTTCGGTGCTTATTATCCTACTGTTTGTAATATTTTGACATATATAGCCGATATTTCTGGTTTGCTCAAAAAATATAAAAATAAAGAAGGTTATAAAGAAGCTGTTGGCGCCATGTTTACGAAATTTTAAAAATATTTTTTTCTGATTCCCCCTATTTACTTGGTTGGTGCTATGCTAAATCCGTGCATGAAATATAATAATATGTGCCACTTTAGTACTCTTATTTATACTAGCTTAGAAATAAATACTAACCATGATTCTGAACAAGTACAACCTGATTTGTGGACGTCTACGGCTGATGCAAAGGATTACATAGAAAAATTATATAATCTCTATGCTGATTTATTTGATTTAGTCGTACCTACAATTATCACTCCAACTATCACTCCTCATCCTTTAGAGGAGCTATCATCTTCTAAAAGGGCGGTACATAGTGATTTTTCTGATTCGTTTTATGATTTAAATTGTTGGAACAGTGTTGATGAGAGAACTTACACATCAACTTATCGGGAAGAGCTGAAATATTATCTTCGGACGGCACCAGAGGATCGCAGACGACGGATCAATACATTGGATTGGTGGAGGAGTAATGAAACACAATACCCTGTGCTTTCAAGATTAGCTAGAGATATCTTGAATGTTCCAATGTCAACCGTTGCATCATAGAGCGCCTTTAGTCAGGGACGACAACAGCTTGGAGACAACCGACACTCATTGGGAAGCAATGCAATGAATCTTCTAGTTTGCCTCAGAGATTGGATTAGAGCGGAAAGAAGAAACCAAGGAATGGAACCGGAGCCGGGAGACGAGCTGAAACTTGAAGAAATTATGACTTCACGGGAGAATTCAGTAGAATCAAGTCCAATGCATGATTTTGCCCCCGTTGACTTCGACTATCCTATGCAAGTTCCCGTTAATATTAACATGAATGAGTTGGAAAAAATGATGCATAATTTTTAGATTTTTCATTCATGTAAATTATAAATTTTGGAACATTTTGCAATCAATAAAATTCCCCAAATTCATTCACTCCGTAGTCCTTACTTTTTATATTTTTTCATTTAACGATTTAAAATTTTAAATTGAATTTCTAGTTTCCTACTTTAAATTAAAAACTTACTTCTAATATATTATTAATTTACTACCCAATATTATTAATTTATTATATTAAGTAGCATATGTTTTATATATTTGTGCATATATCTTCTATAGAAGTGTATATTTAACATATACATGTGTATATGTTTTATAAATTAGTATATAAATATATCTATATATATTTTAATGTATATATAATGTAGTATATTTTATAAGTAGTAGTATATATACATGGAATGGTGCGTATACACGTGTATATATCTTCTATAGAAGTGTATATTTAATGTATACATGTGTATATGTTTTATAAATTGGATATCTTCTATAGAAATGTATATTTAACGTATACATGTGTATATATTTTATAAATTAGTATATAAGTATATCTATATATATTGTAATGTATATATAATGTAGTATATTTTATAAGTAATAGTATATATACATTGAATGGTGCGTATACACGTGTATATATCTTCTACAGAAGTGTATATTTAACGTATAAATGTGTATATGTTTTATAAATTAGTATATAACTATATCTATATATATTATAATGTATATATATTGTAGTATATTTTATAAGTAGTTGTATATATACATTGTATGGTGCATATACACGTGTATATATCTTGTATATTTAACGCATACATGTGTATATGTTTTATGAATTAGTATATAAGTATATCTATATATATTGTAATGTATATATATTGTAGTATATTGTATAAGTAGTAGTATATATACATTGAATGGTGCGTATATATGAGTAATTGACTAATTGTGTATATGTGTATATTTTTAAATTCTAATATAGTATATACTATATATATAGTGTATATATATTATTTAACGTATTTATAATGTATATATGTGGGTATATGTAATGTATATTGAAAGTAAGTTTTTTTTTAAAATATTTTTGACCGGGTTTGACGGATTTTTTAACTGGGTTTGACCGGGTTTTGGTAGGTTTGACCGGGTTGGATTAAGTGGGCCGGGTTAGGGTGGATTTTTATTTTTTTACTGTTTGGCCCGGCCCGACCTGTCTAGCCCCAAAACCAGCCCTCAATTCGGTTAAAATAGAAGGGCCGGTTTCAGGTCGGCCCGGCCTGGCCCGTTTGACATCCATATCAATAACAAGGTTGCTGTAGATATCTAAAATTTATGAGACTGTACAAGAAAAATTCAAATTCTGTTAAAATTTTTGGAGACTATGCTAAATCTTGAATCATGCCTATATAAATGGACAAATATTTCGTTGAAGAGTATCTCCAAAGTCTCAATAAATTCATGAAATATTCATAAGGAAATCAAAACCAAAACCCGCTCTACTGGACAATCAAATATATGAAAGAAGATCCACTAACGATCCTCGAATTACGAAGAAAGTTAAAGAAGAAACAAATTTATACTCATATCATTTATTTATATCAATAAAATTCTTGTTTTTTTATATTTTATTTATAGTTAAAATTTATTTTTCATCAATTAAAATTTGTTAGAAACGATTGCTATTTCATTGTTTGATTTGCTTCACGTAATTCAATAAGTCCAATATACTGTTGCATGAGCTGTAATAAGGTCCACGTGAATAGAATTGACAAGTAAAAGAGTTTTGAATTTAAACTAAAAACATAAATTCTTAATGTTACTTTTTTTTTTTTTTTTTTTTTTGGTAATAAGGGATTTTATTTATAGTAAAACTACAGGGAATGACATTACAACCGTGCTTCCTAAGGTTAGCCTGTGGAGAAGCAAACCTATCACTATTAGTTAATACTTGCTCCATTTTATAATAAATAAATTGTTAAATTTTGATACATAGATTAAGAAAAAAGCATTAAAAATATAAATTTAATATAATTTTTTATTTTTACTCCTAAAAAAAAAACTGACCTTATTAATATTTTTTCAAAAGTTAATTGATTGTCAAATCATAAAAATAAATTTAAAAAAAAAATTTAATGATTCACTTATTTTTAAAACAGTAATAAATACCCCAATAATTCACTTATTTTAAAACGAAGAAAATACATTGGTAGAGTTATTCATAGTAGCAGACGTAGATCGCCTTATATTACAAACTTCTTGAGATATGGGCACAAGGGGCCCGACAAAAAGAAGTTCCAGCCTTGACGGTTTCCAATTGTTTCCAAACAAGTGAAGTAGAGGTGTATACAAATCATATCACTATCTCAGATGAAATCGAGATTGTGAATTCTGATAAACTCCCAATTTAGCACTAACAATAGTATAATAAATACAAAACATAAATACATATAAACTAGTACAGTATGCATAATAAACTAACACCGCTAATCACAACATAATACTATAGCCATAAGATCATACTACAAACGATCTATCCGAAAACTATAGACATGACCACAAACAAGAAACTACAGAGACAAATAGAAAACGCCGACGCACTCCCACCCCCACAAATCAAAGAAGGACTGCAACACCAACGGTAACCGCTGCAGTTAGCATAGCTGTTCCAATAGTTGCTCCAATTTGAGCCATCTGATTTTTGTTGATGTGATCTTCTGTGAATTTATCTCCTAAAACACTTGCATACATTAAAGTCCCAAAATTTGAACTTTCAGAATTTGTTCCACTATCTACTGAGCAAGTGTTATTAGTGTTATTACATGATTTTGCACATTGAGAATCTAGGCTAAGGTTTACTTCACCAACATATTTATCCTGTTTCAAACTTCTTTTACAAAACAATTCGATTTTAATAGAAATTTTACCCTGTGCTTGTATGATATTTTCTTCGGGTATGATGAATTTAAACGGCGTATTCCACTTGGGATTCGTCCCATTCTCAAGATCCACTTCCGTACACTTACTCTTTCCTGCTACTGAAACCTTTGCATAAACTTTCATTTTCTTACATTTTCGAACATTTTGAAGGTTGCTGGCAGAAAAAAGGGTAAAATATAAACATCTTGCCTCCATATTATGAATTTCTAAGGAGCAATTTTTTTATTTTTTTTTGCTGTTGATCTTTTTAAGGTGGATGAAAAATTGATGACCTAATGCGTCAATTTATATGAACAAAAAGATGAGGACCACAAGAGCTATAGTGACCACCAAACCTAGATAAATTATACGTGATATCTTTTAATTAGTTATTTCAGTCAATTTTTAAGTAATTGTGTGTTTTTTATGCGGTATACACGCATAGATAAAATTTTGATCAAAATAGTGTATTTATAATGATTTAGGTAAGTTTTGTGAAGTAATAGATCGTCCGTATAATTTAGATGTCTTTTTAAAAAAATCAAACAAACTGAGTGGTACTTTATATTTTTTCTCTTAAGTAAATAAAAATATGTTACTCTATATCTTTCTAAATAACTTAAAGTTTTAAATAAGTTAGTCACATATTTTAATATGGTATCAATAGAGATTAATCAAGTTTAATCATCATAGCTATCCAAAAGATAAAAAAATGCTATCTCACGTATTTGATTCATGAAACAAGAACGTAGTTAGAGCCCACTTGGATATGATTAAAAAAAATACGTAATTTTTTATCTTAAGTGATTAAAAATTTAAAATAAATGCTTATAAATTAAGTAAATAAGTGTTTGGATAGAAGTGTTGATTCTAAAAAAAATTGTTGATGTGTTTAGTAAATAAATGTGGTTAAAATGATTTAAATGTCTTTAAAATTATCAATATCATAAATAAAGTGATTATTTATAATTTTTAATTATAAAATAAAATTTTTGAGCAAACCTTCAATATATGATGATTGGTTGAAAACAAAGGAGAAAGATGAAGAAGAAATTGGAAGAAAGAGACAGAGAAACGGCAAAGAGAATACTTAAAAGTTACAAGCTTGTTGTATTGTTGAAATTAGAAAAAAATATAAGGGATAAAAAGATAAATATTTTGATTAAATCTAAAAAAATATTTAATCTAAAAAGTAAAAAGTTGAGAATATCCAGCTCTCATGTTTTTATTTTTTTGAATCAATTTTTAATTTTTTAAGCACTTTCTAATTTTACTAAAAAAAATAAAAAATCTTTGGACAGACAGGATATATTATGATATCTTGCTGATTATATTATACAAACGTCATGATGCTCGTCATAGGGAACTCTCTTCAATAATTCACTCGAGTAATATATAATTATATATATCGCTCCTTTCATTTCTAAATATTTATCATATTTTTTTAAAAAATATATATTCTTATTTATTATGAGTAATAAATAAAAATATATATTTTCATATTTATGACTAAAGGTATAAGTATAAAATAACTAATTATATTTTTATTTTTTAAAATAATAAATATTATAAAATATTTATTTTTATTTAAGTGATAAGTATTTAGGAAGCGAAGGGATGATAATAATAATATTAAAATGAAAAGGGCAAAGAAAAAACATGGAGTAAGACTTCCACTAATTGAAGCTGTCAGCTCTCAATCATAACTTAAACTTTCCAATTTTTTAATATTTATTTTAGTGCTATTTCTGGCAAGATATTTTTTCCTCTCTTTGTCGATATGGCACTTGTAATCAAGTAAAATCTAGAAATCACACTCTATATGTTTATTAATGGTAAAAACATGTGCCCTTATTCTTGACGGTTTTAATTTATATATTCTCTATAATACTATTTTACTATTATTGTGAGATTTGTATAATTTTATTCGTTTAAACACACAGAAAAATAATAAATCCAGTCATCATCACTCAGGGACGGACCCACCTAGGATCCTTCGAGTGCTCGAGCACTCACTGACCTTGTATCGAGCTTTATATATACATATAAAAATTAGGAAAAATCTATATAAATTAATCAGTGAGCACTTAAAATGAATGTGATAATATTTAGAAAAAGTTATCAATATAAACGTGTACTTAATTATGATTGTATCAATACTCACCTCTAAAATTGTTAAGGTAGAAACAAGGTGAAAATCATTAATGGATATCTGTGAACCCTAGAACAATCGAGAGAGTAAAGTAAGAGAGAGAAAAGAGTTTCTGACTTTATTGAGATGAAGAAAAAATATTTGAGTTCTTCAACTGTTTCTGTTGGAAAATTGTTTAATTATTTCAAAATAATTTATATTTGAAGTGTATTGAAAAAATCATGTCTTTAAATGTATTAAAAGATATACTTGAGAAAGCTTACTTTGAAAGTCATCAAGAGATATACTTGAGAAGGTTTACTCTAGAAGTCATCAAGAGATATACTTGAGAAGGCGTACTTTGGAAACCATCAAGAGGTGTACTTGAGAAGCTAAATCTTTTCTATAAATCTTCTAAACTTACTGCAATTCTTAAGTTTTTAAAAATAAGATTTTCTAAGTTTACTCTTTTTCCTTAGGATCCTACTTAGTGATTTTGGATATTATTTAAACTTGTAGTTTAACTTGCTGATATTTGTATTAATGATTTTATTGATTCCTGTAGCCTCTGATTAATTAGGGAAAATTTATTTATCTCAGAATATCCTCTAATTAATCAGGGAAGTGCTTGTTTAATCCTGGGGAAATATTTCACACTGCTAAAATAGTTTCTTAGGACAGTGCCCAGCACGACTTAAGTATAATTAATATATCACTTAAAATAATTTCTTAATATTATTAATATAAGGTTTTATTAACAGTTAAATAATATTATTGTTATTATTATTTTTTTGTTGTTCCCCAACAATCTAAGAAACTAGGGCATATAATTTTGATCGTAAGACCATTGATAATACTGAGATTGGTGTTGCTCTGGTTACTTCAATTCCAGTTAGTTTGTCAGAAGATTATGGTATTGCAGGTACTGCAGAATACAGGTATGAAAATAATCTTGGTTACATGCCTAATGCATCTCAATGCAAGAGAATATGTGAAAGAAATGACAATCTCGCTAAGTCAAAAATAAATTTGACTGAAACGGATGATAAATTATTGCGGTCATTTCAGAAATGAATATTGAAAGCAATGTGAGAAATTAGGTGGTGGACTTCGGTGCTACTAGGCACATTTGTATAAATAAAAATAATTTTATATCATACACCCAAGTCGAGAAAGAACAAGAAATTGTTTATCTTGGGACCTCGAGAACTATTCAAGTTCTTAGAAAAGGCAAAATTCTTCTCAAACTCACATCTGGTAAAACTTTGGCATTGAGTAATGTGTTGCATGTTCCTAATATCAGAATTAATTTAATTTATGTGGCATTATTAGGAAAAGCTGGAATAAAGGTTATATTTGAAAATAATGAGGTCATATTAACTAAATATGATATTCTTATTAAAAATGGACGTTGTAATCATGGACTTTATGCTCTTAATATTATCAATGATAATGCATCAGCTTCTACTTATATGATTGAATTTATTTCTTTATGGCATGCAAGATTAGGACATGTTAATATTAAATATGTAAAGAATATGCAATCATTTAATCTAATATCTGGTTTAGATTCAAGTAATATTGATAAATGTGAAATATGTGTTGAAGCTAAATTTACGAAAAAATCATGTTTTTCAGTTGATAGAGAAACTGAATTGTTATCTTTGATTCACACTGATTTGGGTGATTTGAAACAAACTATGACTAGAGGTGGTAAAAGATATTATGTGACCTTTATTGATGATTTCTCGAGATTTACTAAGTTGTATTTGCTTAGAAATAAAGAAGGTATTATTCATGAAGTAACTCTGCCTTATTCTCCAGAGTCTAATGGTGTAGCTGAAAGGAAAAATAGAACACTGAAAGAAATGATGAATTCTATGTTAATTAGCTCTAATGCTCCTGATAATTTGTGGGGTGAAGCTATTTTATCTGCATGTTATTTACAGAATAGAATTCCTTATAAAAGAACTGGCAAAACCCCTTATGAATTGTGGAAAGGTTATAAACCTAATTTGAAATATTTAAAAGTGTGGGGTTGTGTTGCGAAAGTTCTTCTTCCTGAACCTAAAAAGAGGAAAATAGGTTCTAAAACTGATGATTGCATGCTTATTGGAAATGCTGAACATAGTGCTGCATACAAATTTCTTGTCTTGAAAAGTGATGTACTTGATATCAATATTATAATTGAGACAAAGAATGCCGAATTCTTTGATCATATTTTTTCACTATGTGATAAAATCTCTCATACACCTGTTGAAAGAGAAAATGAATCCACCCCTAATATTGAGGAACTGAGAATGAGTACAAGGCCTAGAAAAGAATATCTTCCTTATGGAAATGATTTTCAAACTTTTCTTGTTGATAATGAACCATCAAATTATTTTGAAGTTGTATCTTCTTCTGATGCTAAATTTTGGAAAGAGGCAATAAAAATTAAACTTGATTCAATTATGAAAAATAATATATGAGTTTTAACTGACTTATCTCCTGGTGCAAAACCGATAGGTTGTAAATGAATTTTTAAAAGGAAACTTAATTCAGATGGATCTTTAGATAAATATAAAGTTTGGTTAGTAGCTAAAGGATTTTATCAAAAGCAACATATTGATTACTTTGATACATTTGCAACAATAACAAGAATTGTTTCTATTCGAGTATTAATTGCTTTGGCATCAATTCATAAGCTTTTTATCCATCAAATGGATGTGAAAACAGCTTTCTTAAATGGAGATTTTAGAAGAATAAATTTATATGGTTCAACTTGAAGGATGTGTAATTTTTGGACAAGAAAATAAAGTTTGTAAATTCATTAAATCTCTTTATGACCTTAAACAAGCTCCAAAATAGTGGCATGAGAAATTTGATCAAGTCTTAATAAAAGACGGCTTTTCTTCTATTGAGGTGGATAAATGTGTTTATACAAAAGTGGTAGACAATGATTATGTGATAATTTGCTTATATGCTGATGACATGCTTATATTTGGTACATGTTTAAATATTGTGGAGCGTACTAAATTATTCTTGTTTACTAACTTTGATATGAAAGATCTGGGTGAAGTGAATATGATATTGAGAATTAAAGTTATGAGGAGTGAAGATGGTATAATGTTGTCATAAGAACATTATGTGGAAAGACTTCTTAAGAAGTTTGAATGTTGGGAGGTAACTTTGGTAGCCACTCCTTATGATGCTAATTCTAAATTAAAAGGGAATAATGGTGACCCAGTAGCTCAATCTAAGTATGCACAGATCATTGGAAGTCTAATGCATTTAATGAATTTTACTAGGTCTGATATAGCCTATGTCGTATGTAGATTGAGTAGATATACTCATAATCCCAATAATGAGCATTGGTCTGCATTAATGCGATTGCTAAAATATTTGAAAGGAACCGTGAATTATGGTATCTTATATAGTGGATTTTCTTCATCTTTAGAAGGTTATTGTAATGCAAGTTGAATCTCTAATTCAGACGAGACAAAATTCACTAGTGGTTATGTGTTCACGCTTGGTGGTGGTGCAGTATCACGGAAATCAGCTAAGCAGACGATCATTGTTAGATCAACTATGGAATCAGAGTTTGTGGCTCTGGAATTAGCTGGTACTGAGGCTGAATGACTAAGAAATTTCTTAGCGAATATCCCTTTTAAAAAGGATGATCTGTTGTCTCATAGCCTTTTGAAAAATAATGATCTATTGCCTAATAGCCCTTTGAACAAGGATAATCTGTTGTCTAATATCCCTTTGAAAAAGGATAATCTGTTGTCTACTATTCCTTTGAAAGAAGATGATTTGTTGTCTAATATCCCTTTTAAAAAGGATGATTTGATGCCTCCTGTGTATATACACTGTGATTGTCAAGCCGTAATTGCTATTGCGAAGAATAAATCTTACAGTTGTAAAAGTAGACATATGAAATTGAGGCATGATATTGTTAAGCAGCTGCTGAGAGATGGAATAATTTCCATTGATTATGTAAAGTCAGAATTGAATTCGGCCGATTCACTGACTAAACCTGTGAGAAGAAAATTAATTCTTCAAACCTCAAAAGAGATGGGGTTAAGGTCAATATGATTGTTAATAGAGATGGTAACCCAAGCTATGTGATTGGAGATCCCATAAAGTAAGTTCATATGGGTAATAACAAGTCGATATTGACTATGCTCACTTATTGAGAGTGTTTGAACTGCTATTAAAATGGAGGGATGAGTTATTGACTCTTAATGAATTCATAGTCCTTATGGATGGTGTATTTAAAGCAGTGTACACTTGATGAATTCACTTATATGAGAAGTGGAATGAGGCCGTTCCTATGAGATTTTTGACCTTAGTCTCTAGATCTCTCATGAATATCAGACGCGCGCATGGCCTATTGGCGCAACACCGTATTGAACAATAAAATTACGGTCAAAATTTGATTGATAAGATCTCTGGCTTACAACAAGAATTATTCGATTCATAGAAATATTATATTTCACCGGTAATTCTGTAAGTTAAATTTTATTGGTCTAAGTTTGGTTCATAGTCCAAAAGACACCAAACCTACTGCATTTTGTCCATGCAAATTTAGCAAGTTAAAATTCTTTTTCTATAAATTATTTTGAAATAATGTGGGGGATTGTTGGAAAATTGTTTAGTTATTTTAAAATAATTTATATTTAAAGTGTATTGAAAAAAATCATGTCTTTAAATGTATTAAAAGATATACTTGACAAAGCTTACTTTGGAAGCCATCAAGAGATATTCTTGAGAAGACTTACTCTAAAAGTCATCAAGAGATATACTTGAGAAGGCTTACTCTTGAAGCCATCTAGAGATATACTTGGGAAGGTTTACTTTGGAAGCCATCAAGAGGTGTACTTGAGAAGCTAAATCTTTTCTATAAATATTCTAAACTTACTGCAATTCTTAAGTTTTTAAAAATAAGTTTTTCTAAGTTTACTCTTTTTCCTTAGGATCCTACTTAGTGATTTTGGATATTACTTAAACCTGTAGTTTAACTTGCTGATATTTGTATTAATGATTTTGTTAGTTCCTGTAGCCTCTGATTAATTAGGAAAAATTTATTTATCTCAAAATATCCTCTAATTAATCAGGGAAGTGCTTGTTTAATCCTGGAAAAATATTTCACACTGCTGAAATAGTTTCTTAGGACAATGCCCAGCACAACTCTAGTATAATTAATATATCACTTAAAATAATTTCTTAATATTATTAATATAAGGTTTTATTAACAGTTAAATAATATTGTTGTTATTATTATTTTTTCGTTGTTCCCCAACAGTTTCCACTAACTATTCACATATATATATATATATATATATACACAAATGTGGGTTGAGTTGTGTAATGTAGATGTGGGGATAAAATGTAAAACAGATGTAGTTGTAGGTCCAATATACACGTATACACACTTATAAAAATGTATATAAAATGTATACGCTAGTTTTACTATGTAATAACTCTAACACTCCCCCCTCAACCCCAAGCTGGAGGGTGTGAACACGCCAAGCTTGCCAAGAATGTGATGATGAGCAGGGCCAGGAAGAGACTTCGTGAATATATCAGCGAGTTAACTAGCGAAAGAGACGAAATGCAATGAGATAAGACCTAATTGCACGCAATCATGAACACAGTGGCTGTCAATCTCGATATGCTTCATGTGTTCATGGTAGAAAGGGTTTCTGGTAATATGCAATGCAGCTTGGCTATCACAATAAACAGATAAAGGGTTAGAAATAGGGAAACCAAAGTCAGAAAGTAGGCGTGCCAGCCATGAGCTTTCAGCCACCACTTTGCGCAAGACTCGATATTCAGCTTCAGCTGAAGAGAGGAAAATAGTAGGCTGTTTCTTACTCTTCCATGAGATTGGAGAACCACTTAAAGTGATGAAATAACTGGTAAAAGATTGACGAGAGTGGGCATAGGCAACCCAACCAGAATCAGAGAATGCCAGCATAGTCATATTAGGGGACTTGGAAAGCAGCAGGCCCTGATCAGGTGCATGTAACAAGTATCTTAGAAAATGAACCCCAAAAAAAAGATGGGGTACCTGAGGAGCCTGAAGGAATTGGCTCAAATATTGGACAGAATAGAAGATATCAGGTCGCGTGTGTTAAAGGAAATTCAGTTTCCCAACAAGCCGATAATAAACAGATGGATCAGTGAGAGGAGCCCCCATATTAGTTTTTAGTTTAACATAATGATCAAGAGGTGAAGTAACAAATGTGAAATTAGCACAGTGAAATTCAGACAAAAATTCAGAAGTGAACTTTTTTTGAGTTATGAGATATCCCTGAGAATGAGGAGTGATCTCCAAACCCAGAAATTAATGCACTGATCCAAGATCCTTAATCTTAATCTAAGAGTTTAAGAAATGTTTAATAGCATCCAACTCATGAATATCATCCCCGGCAAGAAGGATGTCATCAACATATACAACCAACACAATATAGGAACCATTAACAGACCTGGTGAACAGTGAATAGTCTTTTTTTCTAGAAGAATAACTCCTGATTGACAAAACTTTAGAAAGCTTAGAAAATCACTGTCTGAATGCCTGTTTCAACCTATAAAAGGACTTTTTCAATTTGCAAACCAAAGAAGCAGAAGAAGAAATAGAAAAAGATACCTCCAGTCCAAGAGGTGGCTTTATATAGACCTCTTCATGAAGGTCCCCATGAAGAAATTCATTGTTGACATCTAATTGTTATACAGTCCAATTCTTTTTAATAGCTATAGTCAAGAGGATCTTGATGGTAGTGAACTTGACAATCGAGGAAAATATTCCATTATAGTCTATCCCTTTCTTTTGGGTATCACCCCAAATAACCAATCTTGCTTTATATCTTTCAATGGAATCATCATCTCTATGTTTGATTTTGTACACCCATTTAGAAGAAATAAATTTCTTATGTGGAGGTAGTAGGATAAAATCCCAAATGTGGTTAGCCTCAAGGGCTTGAAATTCTTTAAGCATAGTATCCTGCCAGGCAGGATGAGAAACAACATGTTGATAAGACTGTGGTTCAAGTGCAGTAGCTTTATGTGGTTGATCTGAAGAATGGTAAACATAGTCTGATAGATATATTAGAGCAGAGATAAATCTGGTGGATCTTCTCAGGTGAATAAAAGAAGTAGGTTGTGCAGGAGTTGAGGGAGGAGGATAAGGAGAAGGGATTAATGATGAAGGGACAAAATTGGTAGGGGATGCAGAAAGGGAGGATAAAGAAATAGAGATGGAAAATGAGGGTGGGGGGGTAGTCTAATGGAAAAGCAAAGTGAGAATGGAAAGAAGTAGGAGGGGAATAAGAAAAGATGTGTTCATGAAAGAACACATCCCTAGAAAAAAATATGGACTTGTTGGATAGATGCAATAGCTTGTATCCTTTCTTACCACAAGGGTAGCCAATAAAGACCCAAGGAATAGCCCTGGGATGAAATTTGTCCCTCCCAGCTGGAGGGGTAGTGGCATAGAAAAGGCATCCAAAAGACCTGAGATGTTCATACATGGGAGGTGAACCATGTAATTTTTCATATGGGGACAAATCATGTAGGACAGAAGAGGAAAGTCTATTTATAAGGTAAGTAGCAGTGAGTACACAGTCTCCTCAATACATGGTTGGAAGTTTAGATTGAAAATAAAGCTTTAGATATTCCAAGCGGTGTTTATATTTTATTTCCACAACACCATTTTGTTGTGGTCAGTGTGGAATGGTGGTTTGATGAAGGATTTCATTTTTAGCAAAAAATGAGGATGCTTCAAAACTGCTTCCTAGTTCATAGGTATTGTCAGATCTAAAAGACTTGACAGAAGTGTGAAAGTGCACTTTGACCATAGAAACAAAGGCCTTAAAGATGGGGAGAGCATTACTTTTGCAAGTAAGAAAGTGGGTTCATGTGACTCTAGTAAAGTCATTTACAAGGGTAAGGAAACACCTGCAGCCATTATATGCTTTGGTGTTGTAGGGACCCCAAATATCAATATGTACAAGTTGAAAAGGTAATGTAGAATGGATAGTGCTATGTGGAAAATAAAGTCTTTGTTGTCTAGCAAGTGGTCAAACATCACATGTAAATGATTGATTGGGAGAAAGTTGTGTTTGTAAAAAAGGAATTATTTTCATTTTATTATATGACATATGACCAAGTCTTTGGTGCCAAAAGATCCCTATTTTATTAGAAACTTCAGAAGAATTACAGTAAGACTGAATTACAGATGGAGTAATACGATTGATATTAGAAGAATTAGAAATAAATTTACAACTGGGAACAGAAGAATGAATCTGTATTATGGTAGAGGGATCAGCATAATGATAGTACAACCCATTAACAGCCTTACTAATTTCCAGTGGTCTCTTTATAGAAGGGCCCTGTAAATGACAAGAAGAAATAAAAAAAACTGCCAGGCATAAGAGATGATTGAGTAGTTGAAATATGGAAAGTAAATTAGAGTGAAATGATGGAACTAATAGCACATTGTCTAAGGTAATGTCTTCTCTTAAGTGCAATGAAACAGTAGGCACTACCTTGACTTTATATCCATTAGGTAATGTGATTAGAAAAGGATGAGCTAGGGGTTGTATGTTATGAAGAAGTTGTTTATTGGGAGTCATTAGAAGCCCCTGAATCTAATATCCAAGAGGTTGGAAGGATTTGGGATGAAACACATACACTATAACCATCAGTAGTAAAAACTGTATGGTTTGACAAACCTGCAAAGTTGGTAAAACCAGAATTTTCTGCATGGTCAAGTTGAGATTGATTCAGAGAGGAAATTTGAGCTTGCTGAAAGAGGCTCATAAGATGATGGTACTGTTCCTTGCTAAAACCATGTGTTGAGTCTTCTTTGTAAGATGGAATACATGATTTGGAAGTTGGACCAGATGGAGGAGTTTAAACATCTGAATCCAACATTTGTACATATGTAATAGAGGATTTCTTGTTCTTTGCGAACTTAAAATCAGGTGGTAATCCATGAAGCCTATAACAAGTTTCAATGCTATGTCCAGACTTCTTGCAATATTTGTAAATCAGGAATTTATGTTATGCTTTTTTGGTATTGAAATTGACCTTTTGGTATTATATATAAATAATTATAATATATATAAAATTTATCGGTTCGGTTTGGTTATTTCCACAGTTTTTTAAAGTAAAACCATAACCAAACCAAATAGCATCTGGTTTTTAAAATTTAAAACCAAACCAAACGTCGATTTTTTTAATCGGGTTGGTTCGGTTCATGGTTCGGTTTGGTTTTTAACCAAACCCATGAACACCCCTAGTAAAGGGACAAAAAACAATAGGAATAATCACACCCAATAATAACATAAACGAAAGTCACCAAATGCTAAGACAAATAATAACACAATCTGAAATAATACTAATACTATGGTTACAAGTACGGCTAACACAACAAAGTCCTCCTACCTACTAATAATGACGTACTCTTCCTACTATCCTTCTATCTTAATCCGACTCCTCTACACCTTCCTATCTAGGGTCAGTGGCGGAGCCAGGATTTTTAATAAGAGGGTTCAAATAGAAAAAAGTAGGCACACGAACTAGCCGAAGGGGGTTCAACATCACCTATATATACATAAAAAATAATTTTAACTACATATAAATAGCATAATTTTTCATTAAATGAGGGTTCGGATGAACCCCTGACTACAAGGTGGCTCCGCCACTGTCTATGGCCATGTCCTCTATAAGTTAAAGTTGCTCTGTGTCATGTTTAATCACTTTCCTCTAATATATTCATTTGGTTTACCTCTACCTTGCATGAATCCATATTCCTAGCCAATCTCTCACACCTCTACACTGGGGCATCTGTGGCCCTCCTCATTACATGTCTAAATCATCTCGACCTCATTTTCTGCATCTTGGCTTCCACCATCGCCGCACTTATCTTATTTCAAATAACCTCAGTTCTAATCATATCTTTCCTCGTACACCTACGTTGAATTTTATTTTTTTCTTTCATATAAATAGATTCCACCTTCAATGATACTCCATATCGTCTTAATACATGACATTATGAAACAATGATACACCATCACATGGCCTAAATTGCGCCAGGCGAAGAAGAGACCTCAAAATTGTAGAAATGACACCAGGTAAATTTAATTTTAAAATATACTCCCTCCGTCTCATTTTACTCGTTTCAAATTTTTTATTTCCTAGTTAAATTTCTCATTTTACTTATTTCTCATTAATCAAGACAAGAAAGTTTTGTTTTTCTTTTTTTACCCTTAATATTAATTGTTTTTTTCTCCCGATTTCATGTTTCATTACGGCCTTGGTGTACTATTCTTTATCTTGAGCCGGGAGTCTATCGGAAACAACCTCTCTATTTCTGCGGAGGTAGTGGTATGGACTGCGTACATCTTACCCTCCCCAGACCTCACTTTGTGGGAATACACTGGGACTGTTGTTGTATTAATTATTTTTTCTCCAAATTAAAATATAAACATCAGGATACTATGATAAAATAGTCATGTTTTTTTAATCAATGTGAACGAGTAAAATGAGATGGAGGGAGCATTTAATTAGTAGAAATGATTATGAAATTTAATCAGCTTTGACAAATTTAAGACATATCCAATTGCGAAATGGGAAGAAATAAAAAAAACACAAGAACCAAATCACTGTTGTCCGTTGACAACCATCACTATACCTGCTAGAATTACATATTGTAAAAGACCAAAACAACGCAAATACAGAAAGAAACATGCCATCTAGAAATTAAATGAAACTGATACATACATACATACATACATCTTCCAACATTAGTTTGAATATTAATTCTGTTTAGAACCCATAAACTGTAGATTCCGGCTTCATCTCTGTCGGAGGAGTAGCAAACTGGAGAAGATGATGGTCATTCTCAAAGACGGCCATGTCTTTTTCAGTCAAGTGGATGGATACATGTATTCCTCCATCATTAGTATTCATCAACACAAAATACTTGCTTATTGAATGACCTCCTAGTCGTGTTCTACTAGGTTTTCCCCATCCAAAATCTATTTCTTGGAAAGGGTACTTACATAAGCTAGTTGAAATATACACATCACAACTCCTTTGCTGGAATGTCCCTTTTCCCGTTCTATATGCATGTAATATCTCTGAAACCCATTCATTATGTTGATCTTTGTTACGCGTATTATTATTATTATTATTATTATCATCATCTCTGGACTTTCTTATATTAGCAATTACTTTTGCTATCGTGAGGTCTCCTCCTCTATGTATTGGTGTGGAGAAGACTGTTAGCATATTCCCAATGGAGGTTGGTGGTAGCGGAGGTGAAATACTTTCTCGAATATTCATATACTGAACCAATTGATGAGCTGGTGGAGACGACCTATCAGATAATGAAGAAGAAGCCGCGTTAGCAGCACATTTGTAGACAAGCGCATTCACGACCTCACTCCTCGTGGGAGGATATTGTAGTATTTCTTCAGATTTATTAACTGAGGCTTTGAGAGCGTTTAGCTTCGCGGGGGTGAAATCAAAAGTCTTTTCTACACATTCTTTTTTTTTTTTACTCACTGGTGAAACAAGAGGACCTTGATCAGGTGGTGATGGTAGTATGTAATCCTGGACAAAGTAGGGAGATAGTACAATGTTATTTGAATCATCGTCGCGGCGTGTTAATGCTGCCCAATCCTTTAAGAATCTATAAACACTCTCTGCATCTCCCACCTTGTGTGATAAGCAAACACTGATTGCTATTCCTCCACAATCAAAATGGCTAAGTTGGGCTGTAGCTAAAGCCTGATGATGATGAGTCCATAAAATCAAGGGACCAAGGTACCCCTTGAGGAAATGTGACTATATCCTTAATTCTTGAATCTGTTGAGTGATGAAGAACTTCATCCATTCCTGAATTTACTCTAACTTCAAAAAATTCAGCTCCATTATCATTACATTCCACTGTCCAATTATTTATTAGACGTCCTGCGTATGGATAGTAATAAGCTAAAGTTTTTGACAAGGAGACCTCAAGAAATTTACACAATTTTTTAGGTCCAATATTTGGCTTTTTGGGGTAGAATAATACTAAGGGTACATGATTGAGAGTGAAGGCCTGACCAGGAAGGCAAAGCTTGTGAAATATTTTAGTACAAGGGGTGGGGGAGAAAGGTTTGATAGTTTTCTTGGAAATTACTGACACCAATGTTGATGCAATTCCCATGTTTTTTCTTTCTATTTGGTTAACTGGTTGATGTTTTTCTTTGCCCAAGTATAGCTATTTATAAGCATACGAGACTTAATTTAAAAAAAACACGTATATTACGAATATATATATTAGTTGGACGAAAAGATTCCTTTACAAAAGAACAAATTATAGTTTGAGCATTCCACGCATAACAAACAAATTATACTGGTGTATGTTTATATGGCCTAAGCTCGGGCCCAAATGATCATTAAAATTTGTAGAAATAACATAAATATCAATTCTTTTTAAAGTAAATGCACTTTTTTTTCACTTTTTAATTACTTTACTCTCTCACCCAATTAATATACAAACATAACCGACATATATATAACATTCTGTGTATATGTTGGAATTTTTTATAATATTGAAAATATAAGTTGTGTATTTGTGTAATTTTTTGTTAAAATTTAGGAAAAATCATGTAACATCTTTCTCTTTATTAAATCTAAAAGTTACACAAACCCACAATTTAAATTTCACTTATTACAAAAAATCCCATCTCTTCAAATATATTACAAAAATTTCATTTTTTTTTCTAAAAATACATATACATAGCTTTCTATGTATGTGTCGGCTCTATTATGTATATGTCGGTCTTGTCATACTTGTTATGTATATGTCAGTTTTGTCATACTTGTTATGTTTATGTCGGTCTTATCATATACAAAGGTTTCTATGTATGTTGACCTTTGTTATGTAAATGAATCGGAAGAGAAAGTAAAGTAATTAAGGAAGTGAGAGAGAGAGTAAATAATTTTAATAAGGTAGGGATTTATGTTATTTTTACTTAAATCTAAAAATTACACAAAAACTTCTATCTTTTTTATTAATTACCTAAATCTCTTTTTTAAACATTCGGATACATTTACAAATTCATAAATTTTCGGATACATAATTTTAATTATGTATCTATCTTTGATCTAGTTAATGTATTATGTATCTCGACCAAATAGTTTCACAAATGGATGTATCTCACTAATCAAAATTATGTATCTCAACTTCAAAATTATGTATTCGGATGCTAATTATATATTCGAGCAAAAATAGAGTAATTAATTCTTACATTCTTAAGTTGTATCTTAACTTTAAAGTTATGTACGTGGATGCTAATTATGTATCCCAAAATTACAAAATAACAGATTATTTGAAATTTAGCAAAGAAAATGGATAGGGAGTAATTCTGGGTAAACTTGTTAGGATTTATGTAAGTTTTATTAAAATTTATAGATATTCTTTAAACTAAGGTTCAACTCTTACTTCTTTATTTGTGTGATAGCAATTTGATATTTTGTAAGGAGTTCTAAAATGTTAAAATATTAAATAGTATATGACGGTTAATGGATAATATTTTTTTTTATATATATATTAGGTTTTTTAAAAAGAAAAATTAAACAAATATGTACAAGAAACCTTTTCTAATTTTTATTTTTCTGATTTTTTGTTAGATTATAATCTCTAATGATTCAAATTGATCATTATCATAAATTGTTTGGAGATCAAATGCATTTTCTATACCAATTTTAATATAGTTATTTATTAAGTAAATTTTATATTAAAAGTGCATACACGTAAAATTAGATTCATTAACTATATTCTAAAAATTTATTATCAATTAAAATGGAATAACTATAATTTACGTTGGCATCTTTTAAAAGTATTTAACAATGAGAGTATTAATTGTGTTTACTCTTCTAACAAAACTTAATCCTGCCGTAAATAAAATCTTTGTTTATTACTTATGTTTGTCTGGCTGTCTGCATGTACACCATAAATTATAGGAGGAAAAAATAATAAATTTTATGTCTAATCGATAGATAAAATTTTAAAATAACATCAATAATCTATAAATAATATTATAAGAATAATATTTTATTTTGATAACTAAATCTATATTAAGATATAAATTGAATGACAAAATTATTATTTATGCGTTTATAATAAATTCTCAAGTAAATTATGTTTAATTAAATCCGTATTTAAAATTAAATATTCAAAAATATATGAAAATTTGAATTAGGGTGTCTTTTTAAAAATATTATTAAGGTTCATAATCTTATCAACAAAAACAATAAAAAGATATTGACCAATTACAAAAATCCATATGTGAATTATTAAAAGAAAACAAATGGATTTACGTTATTAATTTATGATGTGAGGACTACTAAAAACTTTTATTCTCTCTTCTATAATATAGTAAATTTTGAGCATGCCATCAGTGGCGGATCCAGTTCATAGTGAGGCTGAACCCCCTTCGACAAAAAATTATACTATGTATATAAGTTTAAATTATTTTTCATGTATATATAGTTAATGCTGAACCTCCTTCAATTAATTATTTTATTTATATTTTTTAATTTTAAACCCTCTCAATTAAGAAGCTGGCTGTCATGTCACGCATGCAAGAAATTTAAAACTACCCAATTAGCTGAACACAAATTATTTAATTGGATAAACATTTAGATTGCTGCGTTGGAGACAATCATGTAAGTAAATTTTAAAGATGATTTTGTCAAACTGAATTGATATACTTACAATAAAAAACAAAATGTCGTTTTGAACAGTAATGCATGAAGAGTCCCTGGTGACTTTTTAAATTAAGGATAAGGATGAATAATTTTTTAATATAATCTGAGCAATTTTTCATATTTTAAATTATTTTTTAAGATTGAATTAAATTTAAAATTAATAAGAGAGGATATTATAAAGTATCAAAGATCAAGATTGAATAAAAGAATAAATAAAAAAAATGACAAATATTTCTAGTCAAAGTATACCTATTCGTGCGATGCGTGAATAATATTCAAGTAATATTTATGATCGTTTCATATTGAAATGTCTCGTTCGAACTTGTTAAATTATATTATATTATAAAAAATTATTTATCATCTTATTTCTCAATAAAATGAGAAAATAAAATAATTTTTTTTTCTACCCACCTCCCCACACCCCAATCATTTTTTTCATTTTTTCTAATATAAATATTTCTTTCTACCGCTTTTCCCTCATGCCTCCACCCATAGCCATTTCTTTCCCCACACCCAATCCCCCACTGATAATCAAATTTATCGAGAAAAGTAATCATCTAATTGTAAACAAAAATTATGCTTCATATTTTTATAATATTATTCACAATTTAAAGATGGCAGATTATTAATAATCTCTATCCCTCCCCTTCAAAATCAAGTATATATTTGTAAAAATAATTATATAATTATAAAAAAAATAAAATTATATATCATATTTTTAATTATATTTTGATAGTTTAAGAATTTTAGATTGTCAAAACAATTTAAATTTTTATACTATTGTTCCTACATCTCTTCTGTGCATAATTTTATACATAGTAATATATGCATTATATTCGCAGATTTAAATTTCCTCCCTTCCTCTCCTCCCCCCTCCCTCCCAAAACCAATCCTCCATGTATTTTTTTAAAAAATTGTAAATACTTGTAAATTTTATTTTTAATCTTCTCAACAAAATTATTTTATTTTATAGTAATAATGCTCCACAAAGTTGTCTTTCTACTTAAGATTGCATTTTTAAAGTAAGTGCTTAAATAACTGATTTTATAAAATTCTACTTAACTAAAAAAATTAGTCATCAATTCAAACTAAAATTAATACAACAATTACTTTAATTATTGAGCTACCATAAAGATTATGATTTGAATTTTAATAAATCTGTCATTCTCTTGGAATAAAAAAAAAAAAGATGAAAAATAAGATGAAAAAATGTTATAGATGCCATTAAATTTTAAAATAATAACATACCTAAATATTTTAAAACTGAAAGTTCAAATTATTATTTTTGATCTTCAAATTATAATAAACAAATATAGATAATACTATCTTTTTTCTCTTCTTTAATAACCAAGTTAAGAAAAAGAAAAAGGAAAGAATGAACAAAATTTAATTTCTTAAAAAATAATTTATACGAATGCGTGCGTAAATATAAAACATGAATTTTTTATTATTTTATATGTGTACAAATACAACGTTTCTCTTTATTATTTCAATCATAATATGTATATTTCTTCTAATATATTGATGAAAAGAAGTAACTCAGATACAATAATCATAACATGCTCCTCCTATTCATGCTTAGCTAATATATTTTTTTTTTGGCATAACAATAATCAAAGTTAATGATGAAAATGAGTAACTGAGATACAATAAAAATAGCGTGCAGCTGCTCTCAAACTATGTAATGTTCTCTAGAAATAGAACCAAGCCTTTTTTTTCTTTTTTTGAAAAACCTCCTTACCATAACATCCTTACTTCTTTGACTTCTTAAATCCCTAGGTTGGCTGGCTTAGGTGGTGGCCGCAGCCGCTGCTGCAAGTTGTACTGGCCTCTCCCCTGGTCACTGAGCCAAATGCTCCTCCCTCATTGCAAATTTTCTTTCCCTGCTTGCTTTGTTATTTGCCCTCTTGATCTCAAATTGGTCTGACAAAGTCTTCTACCTAGCCTTTTCAGTCTTTGTACACACTTGTTCTCGAAGACATTACTCTTCATCTTCATGTATATGTCATGGTACATGTGCATGTCAATCTTCTTAGACTAAATGTACTTGCGAAGCAACTGCCTAATGACTCTAATCCTCCTCATCCATAGCACCTTTGTGGACAATCTAGCCTCTCTGGGTACCCTTACGTTTACCATATCCAGAGTGACTAATCAGTAATCAATAACAAAGAGGGTAGAAAACTTAACACTATGTAGCAGGATAGGAGTGAATATATATATATAAAAGAGATTAAGAAAAAGAATTCAATTCCAATTCAATTTTTATTTAAAAATTCAAATTTCAATATTCTTATCCTTGTATTTTTCAAATTTAACATGCTTATCTTAAATATATATTTGAATTAAGAAAAATATTTGAATTCGAATATCCTTATCCTTATTTTTTTTTCAAATTTGACATGCTTATTTTAGATATATATTTGAATTAAGATAAATATTAAAAATTAATGAGATTAATTCATATTTTTTTTTATAGTAAATACTAACAAAATAAAAGAAGAATAAAGTTATTTCTCTTCCTTATCTTTTTAAATGTAATATTATTATTTCTTATAGTTATTAGTATTAGTTATTAGTTCTACGTACGACTACTACTCCACTTTTTTTTTTTGGTTAAGAAGAGGAGATATATTAAAGCATAGAATTTAGTACAAGTTGGCCACTCAATCTGGCTCAAAAATAAGTTGGTTTGCACTACAGTTTGTGCTATTGAATTTTACAAATCTGTTGAAGCAAGTTCCTAAAATGTCTATCCAGACCCGTTCTAACGCAAACACAAGAGGAACTTCCAAAATGTGGTTGGATCCAAAACATTTCCTGCGTGCTCCTTCCTTAGCCAATGAGTCCGCTACTTGATTTTGCTCCCTAAAGTAATGTTGCACTGCTGGTCGTCCCACTCGTGTAAGCATGGACCTACAAGAATCAATAATATGGTTATAGTGCATGTTCCTGTGTTTCAGCATGTGTATGACCTGTTGGGAGTCGATGTTGATTTCTATGGGAAGGAGGTTGTTTTCAGCAACAATTTTTAGGCCCTCAAGCAAAGCTAGAAGCTCCATTTGATTATTAATCGCATTAGGATAACCCTTGTAGAAGCCCATAATCCAGTCCCCATTGTTATTTCTGATTATCCCCCATGGCTCCAATCTCTGGGTTTCCCAAGCTGGACCCATCCGTGTTGAGTTTGTAGGTGTTTTGGGGTGGAGGGTACTACTCCACTGTTAATTCTATGTACTATTGCAACTGTTTTTTTTAAAAAATTATTTTCATTTTTCTTTAATTTTTTTTTAATTTTTATTTTTATTTTTAGTAAAAGGCTTCATAGGCACATAGTCAAGTTGAGTCAAATATAATTAATTTCTTTGAAAACAATTTAATGTTTTCATTAAAAAAGGTATGTTATTTTATTTCATTTTATTTTATAAAAGTTAGCTCATATTTTTAGCTTCCACAAAGGGGTTCATCTGAACTGTCTTCGATGAAATTTTTTTACAATTTATATACGATTAAAATTATTTTTTATATAAATATAGTTGATGTTGAACCTCTTTTAGCTAGTTTGTGTGCTTGCTTCTTTTGATTTTGAACCTTCTTAGTAAAATTTTTAACTTTGCCAGAGACTATAAGCGTCTCTTATGTTGTGAGTTCGCGCGCTTTTAATATATATGTTTCTTCGCGAATTTTTCATTACAACTATAGACTCCACCCAAAAATTATTGAGTTCGCTCAAACTCCCGTGTAACACTGTAGCTCCACCCTTGTTCAAACTACGTATCTACAATAATAAAGTCATTAAAAATGTTGCTAGATTTTTTCTTAATAAAATTAAAATGTGTGACTTTTTTGAACATTCCTAAGAAGAATTTGAGTTTTAGTTTAAATTCATATCCTTTTACTAGTCAAGTCTATTCATGTGGACCTTATTACAGCTCATGCAAGAGTATATTGGACTCATTGAATTACGTGGAAACAACGAAAGCGTAATCTCATTATTGAAGTATGTGATGATCTCATATAGAAAAGTTATAAAAAAATATCTTCTCTATTTATTATATGTTTCAACACTATTAGTCTTTTACGTGTGAGTACTCTAGTTTTTCTTTTTTACGAGTCAAATACGTGAAAAAATATTTTTAGTTTTTGAATAACTATGATTTAAGTGTCTAATTGTCTTATTTAAAAATTTAAGCTATTAAAAATATAACACATTTTTATTTACTTAATCAACAACTTGTTGTATCAAGGGCAGCTCAAGCACTTCGATGATTTGAAATCGAAAATAATTGGGAGGCCTTAAACTTTTGAATAATAATAATAATGTTTTTTTTTTTTTTTAGAAAAAAGTCTATTCTTCTTATTTTTTTAAAATGCAAAGTCGTTGATATATTTCTGAAAAAATTATTCTGAGATGCAAATGGTGTTTTTCTTTTATTTGAAAAAATTACAGTACTTTTTCCATAAAGAAGACCCTTTTTGTTTTAATTTGTTTGTCTAATTTTAGCTCGCGTGAAGTCTAATAAGAAAAAAAATAAGACTTAGCTTTTAATAAAAATTGAAAGGGTCTCTACAATTTCTTTTTAATTTTTTAAAAACACTTATAATAATCTTAATTATTGCTAAAAGATGAGGCCCCTCGAATTCACGGGCCATAAGGTAAGTGCCTTATTTCCACATCAACTAATCAATGTATTCTCATACGTGGTGAACAATTTTCCACATTTACTTGTCAACCTAAATACCATTGATAATTATAATTTTCTTTGTTTGTGGTCATTGTATTTCTTGTGGTCCTCATCTTTTTGTTCTTATAAATTGATGCATTAGGTCATTCAATTTTTCATCCACCTTAAAAAGATCGATAGCGAAAAAAATTAAAAAAATAAAAATTAAAAAAAATTGCTTCTTAGAAATTGATAATATGGAGGCAAGATGTTTAGATTTTACCGTTTATTCCGCTAGCAACCTTGTAGATGTTCGAAAATACGGAGAAATGAAAGTTTATGCTAAGGTTTCAGTTGAAGGAAAGAGCCAGTGTACAGAAGCTGATGTTAAGAAAGAGACGAATCCTGAGTGGAACACGACATTCAGATTCATTGTGCCCGAGGAAAACATCATACGTGCAGAGGGTAAAATTTCTATTAAAATCGAGTTGTTTTGTAAAAGAAGTTTGTCAAACGATAAATATATTGGTGAAGTAAACCTTAGTCTAGATTCTCAATGTGCGAAATCATGTAACACTTGCTTAGTGGATCGGAATGGTACAAATTATAAAAGTTCGAATTTTGGGACTTTAAGGTATTCAAGTGTTTTAGGAGATAAATTCATACTCGCCGACTCGTCCTCATCCTCATCCTCATCCTCGTCATCTCAGGATTACGTCAACAAAATTAATATAGCTAGTATTGGAGCGACTATACTAAGTACAGTGGTTACAGTAGCGGTTGCAGCCACAGAAATCTAGATTTACCTTCGTGGAAAGGAAAAGCTTAAAGACGAGGTGGTCGGAAAATGTCTCACACGAATTATCTGGTCGCCTTTTTTTTTTTTTTAACTATCTTAGTCAAATGGATATATTGATTATGAATTGTTTTAGATTTATCTAGATGGAATGGTGTGAGTCATATGAATCGATGCTACTGATTCGTAGATTATGCATTAGTAATGTCTGTATTATTCAACGTTGTAATTAAACTTATATCTTAGTTACATGTGCTAAGTAGGTACACGAGACTTCTCTCCTTTGATTCTATACATTTTGCTTCTATAATAAAATAACATCCACTCTCAATAGAGTTGGATTATTTTATATATATATAAAAAAATAATTTAAATATATATATTGTTATAAATATATTACCATATATAGTGAATGTCTACTTTACCATATATAGTAAATGTCTACTTTGTTATATATGGTGAATGTCTATTTACGAAAAAGTTAGAAATCTCAAGATTACTTTTCCCCTATTAATAAAAGGTTTCCTTCATTGTAATCAACTCATCTAGAATCGCTCAAGAAAATAAGAATTACTCTCCATTCTCTTTCTACTCTTTCTCTCTGCTTTATATTTCATAATACATTATCAGGACGAGACTCTGCCAAATAAGGTACGATTATAAATTTAAGGGTAATTTCAAGGTTAGTAATTTCTTATGTTATCTATCTTTTGCTACTAATAATATAATTATTGTTGGATTTGAGAAAAAACAATTGATTTGAGACCATTTATGTTTTAAATTTATTCCTTAAGAACAATATTATCAAAAGGGATGATAATATATTGGATTTAAGTCCCATTTATTTATGCCTAAAACGCCTTTATATGGGTAAGACGTTGAATTTGAATCTCAATGCACCATACTTAGGGGTGACAATTTTAGCCCATATTTGTGAAAAGAGTTCATTTAACCCATATTTATTAAATTAGATCAATAATATTTCAAACGGATAAATATGGACTTCAATTCATTTTAAAAACTTATACAAATATGGACAAAATGGGTAAAATATGGGTACCTATTTAAACACAGAGATCACCCACCTATGCTTTAAATTTCATTTTTTTTCTTCTTTTCTAGTTTTTTTTTTCTTTCTTTTTTCCTTTAATTTACTTTTTTTCTTATGCATTGTTTTTCCATTTTTAACTCGTTTCTTATAATTTCTTTTTTTCTTTCTCATCTTTTCATCTATTTTTTTTATTTTTTATTTTTATTTCTTTTTCATTGTATTTTTTTTTCATTTTCTCCTTTCTCATTCTTATTTCATCATTCGTATTCGTTTGAGACCTACATGGGTTAATAAATATAAGCTTTTAATTATCCATTTAGCCTATACAATTCATAGCATCTCTTATCAATTAAATATACTCTATATATAGTCTCTCTCCTTTATTATTAATTTTTTTATCTTTTATTTCTCTTTTTTTTTTCTTTTTTCCTTTAATTTACTATTTTTTTCTTTTAATTTACTTTTTTTTCTTTTTCATTTTTTAATATTTTTTTCACTTATTTTTTACTCGTTTCTTACACTTTTTTCTTTCTTATTTTTCATCAATTTTTTTTCTTTTTTAATTTTATTTATTTTTTCTTCGCTTTCTTTTTTTTTTTTTTTTTTTCTTTTCCACCTTTTTCATTCTTGGTTCATCATTTTTGTCATTTTTCTTCTTTTTTATATTCTTTTCCTCATTTTTTTTTTGTCATTGCATTTATATTTTATATATTTTTTTACTTAAAATTTATTTGTATCATACTATATATTTCAAATAAATTTATTATTTGTATTTGAATAGTTTAGTTGTCAATATGTACAATTTATCATTTGTATTTATATACAAATAAGTATATGAATTAATTATATTTTCTTGAGATTGAAATATATAAATATACAATGTATCATTCAATGCAAATGTGTCATTAGTATTTGTATATCAAATTTATCATTTATATTTGTATATAAACAAGTATCATTAGTATGTGTATGGTTCAAGTTGTATAAACATGTATCATCTGATACAAATGTAACATTTGTATTTGTATAATTTAGCAATTGTATTTGCATAATTTTATTATTTTTATTTGTATTGTTCAATTTATAGCAATAAAATATAATTTGTATCAATATATATAAAATATAAGTGCGAATTATATAAAATATATATGACATACAGTATGGTCCATACTAATGATATTATGATGGCTAAGGCAAAATAATGGGTATTTGGTGAAAAGTCATGAAATCCGACCCATTGAATATGCTCCATTCCATGAAATGAATATGGTAGCAATATATGACAAGTTTGAAATATGACAACTTACTTCATTCTTGAAATGAATGTGGTAGCAGTGCATAATATGTCTGAAAGAAGACAAGTGATTGAATGCATGAATATACACATGGAGGGACAATATGATAATGATCATCAAAAGTCATGATATTTTCACACGCATATTATGATCATGAGATATGTTAGAGAAAAATTCTCAATTTACTCCTGAAATAAAAATATCTTGAAAGAGGTTTTAAGCTATCATAATTTGATAGGCTTAAGGCATAATGATATTTCATTCTTGGGGAATGATAAGCTTATTAATGTAAACGTGCACTTGCTTGTGATGATATCATAACTCACCTCTGAAAGAGGCAAAGTAATGGAGAGGAGTTACTTTGAAATCTACTTTTGAAGTAGTAAATCTGAAATTTACTAAAGTAAAAGGTGCATGTCATGGTAAACTTGGAGTTTGCTAGAATAAAATTTCATAAATTGATATGAAAGATGCGACATCTCAAAGATGTGCATACTGAGTAATGAACATATATTGAAGAATTAGAAAATTCTTCATTACTTTTAATGTTGTTTGTTCTCATGATAAGTTGGTTGGACCAACTAATTTTGTGATTGGATCCCTTAAAATCTGAAAAGTATAAAAGGTGAATATGAGCCCGTTCACCTATCATGTGATATGTTGAAATGATGCAACAATAAGATGATCACATGTATATTTATTGTCAACATGTAGTTTGACATTCATAAAGTTGTTTGCTCAATAAAATTGAGTTAAGAACATAATTTCCAGATTTTGGAATCAAGACACTTCATCTTGATGATGATGGTTTGACATTGAATGCCTCCGATAAATAGCTAAGTCATTGCTAATAAGAACAAAGCTCCATGTGTTGGTTTGAAATATGATATGTTGTATACAATAACACTTGTATGTATTAGACCAATAAATTATGGTTATTTCTTTCCTTTCAATTGGTTCAAGGTCATGAACCAACTATTCCATCGAATAGTTTTGATGTGCGGTATACGACTAATGAATATACCATGATGCACAAAGATAGATTCCTCAAAGAATATGGAGGATGTATGTTAGTTTTCCTAATATAAGGGGGAGATTATAAGCAGTTATGAAATATGTTAAGAATTATCATCAGATCCTAATTCAAAAGATAATTCAAGTCAAATGTCGAAAGCATCTCATATTATGCTGCAAGTGCTCATATTTAATGTCTCTAAAGGACAAAGTCTATGCATGTGTGAAGCATGGTAGACCAATCGGTTTCAAATAAAATAATCCTTGAAAAATAAGGAGCAAATAATCATAATAAGAAGGCAATGTACTCTTTAAGAGCCTACGACATAACGCTTCATGAAACCTTATGAAAGGTTCAGGTACCTGAAAATAATGAAGTAATGAGATCTCAAAATGTTATGTCACATTGTGAACCGATATGAAATGATATATCATCAATATCGTTGATACAATATTAGCGTAATATTGTGAATGATTATGAGGATCTGAGTTCTACGTTTATTTAAGCATGTTGACGTAGAAACATTTATCAAGTGACACGAAAGGATGCATCTTGGTAAGCATAAAACTTATTTGATTTGCAATCCAAACACTTGAAGATGTCACTTATGAAATGTTGAATATTGTCACTTGACAAAATTTAAATGAAAAATTCTTAAGGATTCAAAATGTTTGAAGCATATAAAAGTTTCTGGGAAACTTATTTATAATCCTTATATTGGATAAGCTTATAGCTTAAAAATTATTGGAACTCTTGGTGAGTTTTCAATTTTGCTCCTACTACGAGACATCTAAATGAGATCAAATATACGGGCTTAATTTATTCTAACGATTGCAGTCCCGATCTTATTGGTCATGTTAATGTTGGGTACTCATGTAGGCCGCATAAATCTCGATCTCAAACATGCAATGTATTTACATGTGGGGATACTGCCATAACTTGGAGATATATAAAGGAGGTTATCTAGCTACCTCATCGAACCACGTTGAGATAAAACTATTCATGAAGTAAGCCGAGAATATGAGTGGTTGTGGTTCATGATACATCTCATTTGAGACAAAATGTTGTTTGAAATATGACAATGTATCCACAGTTTTATGCAGAGATAATGCAGCTTGCATAGAACATCTTAAGGAAGGTTTAATAAAATGAGATAGAACGAAGCACACTTCATCAAAGTTTTTTCTATACACATGAATTACAAAAGAATGGTGATATTAACGTGCGACAAATTCGTTCGAGTGACACAATAATTGATTTATTCACCAAGTCTCTTTCAACTGCAACTTTCAAGAAGATGATGCACAAGATCGGGATGCAAAGACTCAAGGATGTTCTCATTAGGGGGAGTTAATACGCATTTTTACCTTACGAGGTTTTGTCCCACTGGGTTTTCCTTGTAAGGTTTTTAACGAGGCAGCCGAAATGCGTATTATTAGAGATGCGTACTCTTTTTGCTTCACTCAATTTTTTTTTCCATTGGGTTTTTTCTAGTAAGGTTTTAACGAGACACATTATCTATCAATTAGACATTCAAGGAGGAGTGTTATAAATATATTATCATATATAGTAAATGTCTACTTTATCATATATAGTGAATGTCTACTTTGCCATATATAGTGAATGTCTATTTACGAAAAATTTAGAAACCCAAGATTAGTTTTCCCTAATTAATAAAAGGGGTTTCCTTCATTGTAATCAGCTCATCAAGAACTCCTCAAGAGAAATAAAGAAGGTTCTTCTCTTCTCTCTCCATTCTTCTTGTATTTACTTTATATTTCATAACATATATATATATATATATATATATATATATATATATATATATATTAAAAGTTCCTGTCTTTAACTATAGTCAAGACTCAGGATGGATACAATGTTTTTGCACCGTCGACTATATCTGAATTTCAGAATTTTCTATATAGATATAGATATATATACAAATTTATTTGCTACTTGAAAACAGCCTCTGGCAGAAACGTAAGGTAAGGCTGCGTACAATACACTCTTGTGGTGGGCCCTTCCCCGAACACCACGTATAGCGATAGTTTTAATGCACCGGGCCATCCCTTTTTACTAATAAGTTTAATGCTAGCATTTTGAAGGCAAACTTATCAAGTTAAAATCTTGTATTTGCTTCCCGTAACACTTTATTAATCGACGAATATATAATATTCATATTATAGTTACTGTATACTTAGGGTGCATTTGTTTTTTTTAAGATTAAGACGTCTGAATCTGAATGGATAATGATTAAGATGCTGTATCTAGATCTTAATAATGAATGATTAAGGCTGTTTGTTTTTTAACATCTGAATGTACGTAATTCATTTATTTATAATAAATATGTAATTCAAATTTAAAAAGTAATAAAATATTATATTATATGAAAAAATATTACATAAATTATTAACTTAAACAACAAAATTATTATTTGAGTGATAATTAAAATATTTAAAGATAAATATATTATGTTAAATATAATTATTGAATTATTTAAATTATTAAAAAAGATATATTGATTAAAAATTATTGTGATATGATGTAATTATAAAAAATTAAATTCAACATAAAGTAATCTGTCAATTAAACTGATCCAACAAACTAAAATAATTAATCATATATAATTTTGACTTAGATGTATAAATATTAAAGTATTTGAATAACTAATTAATACAAGAACGGACACATATTTATTTGTTAAACATGAAATCTGAGTGAAAATATCATTAGTAAGTTCAATGCTAAGTTATGAACAGGCACACATAAGATTCTATTATCCAAAGAACTACAAATTTTATAATCAAAATAAAAAATTGCAAGTAGAAATTTAGAGTTTAGAACGAATACACAAATTGATAACTAAAATATTTATAAAAAAATTTTGGTGAATCATACCTAAAAGTGAAGGAAAGCAAGTGAAGAGGAGAAGAGAGAGAGAGAAACGTGAAGAGCAGGAGAGATAATGTGAAAAGAGAGGGAGAGAGATAACGTGAAAAAAGAGAGGAAATAATGAAGTAAGAGAGTTAGGGATTATATTTTAAAAAGAGTCTGAATGATATTCAGACTTTTGTTTATATCTGATCCATTCAAAAGTTTTCAGATACATTAAGAAGTTCTTTTAAAAAAAAAAACAAATGCACTTAATGGGGTGAAGTCTGAACCATTCAGAGGTGCAAACAAATAGGGCCTTAACCTTTTTCTCTCACGGGGTTCTTCCATTGCTGTAGCCATAAGTTAGGACAACCCTAGCCAGCAATTGTATAAAGTTAATACATACCTGACAACTCTAGCCAGCATTTGTATAAAGTTAATACATACCTACTGAAAAGATAAATAATAAATTCAACTAATTATTTATCTCGGTCTCAGTTAGAGGGCATGTATGCCAGCTGAGAAGCACGCGGCCAGTGTACAGAAACTGATGTTAAGAAGGAGACAAATCCTGAGTGGAACACGACATTCAGATTCATCGTGCCCGAGGAAAATTTCGATTAAAATCGATTTGTTTTGTAAAAGAAGTTTGAAACAGGATAAATATGTTGGTGAAGTAAACCTTAGTCTAGATTCTCAATGTGCCAAATCAGGTAATAACACTTGCTTAGTTGATAAGAGTAGTGGTACAAATTCTGAAAGTTGAAATTTTGGGGCTTTGAGGTATGCAAGTGTTTTAGGAGATAAATTCATACTCGCAGACTCATCATCTTCATCTCAAGATTACAAAAACAAACTTAATATAGCGAACACTGGGGTGATTGTGCTAGGTCCAGTGGTTACAGTAGCGGTTCCAGCCACAGCCACAGACAACTAGGTTTACCTATTAATGTCTATACTTGTTCCAAATAGTAATTAAATTTATAATATGTATGTGTAATAAAATAACTTCCACTCTCAATAGAGTTGAAAGATTTCGTATATACAAAAAGACTATTATATATATATATATATATATATATATATATATATAT